>NW_026887174.1:0-11422 GCF_032173495.1 Musca vetustissima | reverse complement strand
ATATACCAAGGCAACAGCAGCAGCAACAACAACAACAACAGAAGCAACAGCAGCACCAACAGCCTAAAAAACTATAACAACATCAGCGGCAGCAGACAACAGGCAACAGGCTCTAACAACTACATTTCCTTATAGAAGGAAAGCGACACCAACTGCCAGGGTTTTTATTCGTTTGTGTGTTGGTATTGGTGCTTTACTTTTTTCTTGAAGTAGCTGCAATTGCTGTGTGTGAGTGTGTGTTGTTTTCCTTATCGATGTTTTGGGTTTTTTTCATATTCCTTGATATTCTGTAGCACTTTTTGCATAATTTTTAGCTTAAGGCTAATAAATGCGTTGCAATGTTAACAATAACAGCAACAACAGGAGAAGCAGGAGCTGCAGCACTAGCACCACCATCACCAACTAGAGCCTGCCAGTAGTGAGTAACCTTAGCTAATGTTTTGCTGTTGAGATGCTCAAGATGATGTAGACGTTGCTGCCATAGTTGTTGCTGTTCCTGTTTTGTTTTTCTGTTATATTTCCATAAGACAACTTAGTAAAGACAACAACATTTCTCTTAACATTCTATAGGGTTTGTGTTTTTTGTTTTTGTTGTTGCTAGAATACATTTTTAGAATAGAGATGTCGATTTTTGCAAGCATAGAAGGTTTTATAAAAAAGGATCCTAATTTCAAATAGGTTTAGTAGGAGTCTATTTTAGGACACTTGGTTCCCTATTATGGAGCTATCCAAAAATGGGCCAATATTGTTAATTTTTGGAATGAAGATTTGCTACCTAATAAAGGTTACAGTTACCGGTTAACCTTATTAATAAGGTTAACCGGTAACTGTCAAAATTTCTTATTTGAAGAATTAATAAACACAAATTATTTTTGGGTTTTATGCCTATTTAAATGGAGGGTTACTCATCGAAATAATCATTTCCGACACAATAAGGTATACATATATTTTCTTGATCAGCGTAAATTCTATGACGATTTAAGCATTTCTGTATGTCCGTCTGTTTGTTGTAACCACGCTAGCGTCTAAACGAATTGAGATAGATCGCCAAAATTTTGTATTATTCAGTATTTTTGGGTTCTTGAGCACGATTTCGCTGAAATTTGGGTGCCAAATATTTCCACTAAGCATTTTAAATATAGGTCTACTTTTTTGTAGCCCCCATATAACTCTTCAAGTTTTTATATTTTGGGGGTTTTTATCACATTTTCGACCGAATTGACTGTAATTTAGTACTTTGAGCTTTTATTGGGTAGCAAATCTCTACCCTAAAAAATTTATATAGGCCATTTTTTCATAAGGGTACCACCAAATTTTCGGTGTTTTGGGGTTCTTGGCCGCGTTTTTTAACCAAATTCGCTGAAATTTGGTACATTGGGTTTCTATTTGGTATTGAATTTCTCCACTAAAAAATTTTAATATAGGTCTACTTTTTCTGGTAGCCCTCATATAACTGTACCCCAAATTTTCTGTATTTTAGGGGGTTTGATCGCATTTTTCGACCCAATTGGCTGTAATTTCGTACTTTGAGTTCTTATTGGGTAGCAAATCTCTCCACTAAAAATTATAAATATAGGCCCATTTTTCGGATAGGACCCATATAAGGGTACCCCCTTTTTTGTTCATTGGGATTCTTGAGCGCGTTTTTGAACCAAATGCGCTGTAATTTGGTATTTTGTAGTCGTATATAGTAGCAAATCTCCCTCCCAAAAATTATTAATACTTATACCGTTCACCACACAGTGGTACAGGGTATTAGATATTTCTGCATATTTGTTTGTAACAGGCAAAAGGAAACGAGATAGACACATGACTCCTTTTCAGAATATGCATAGCATTTATGCATGCCAATCCGTCCGTCTGTTGGTGTTAAATTTTAAACAAAGTAGAGGTCGCATTTATGATCCGAATTAGATGAAATTTGGCACAACCCATCAATTTGGCTCAAGGACGAACCCTATTGAAATTGGGAAAAATCGGTTCATATTTAGATATTGCTCTCATATATATTTTCGTCCGATTTAATGTAAACGGTGCACTAAAGACCCAAAGTTTCCGATTGGCATACAATTTTGTACAATGTACGGAAGTTAGTATAGCCTTACGTGTGTCAAGATTTGTTCAAATCGGTATAGATCTACATATAGCTCCCATAAACATATATGTCCGATTGGCACAACATGTTGCAAAATGTTCTGAACTTAAAATAAATTAATCTCTGCAAGTTTCGTTGAAATTGGCTTAGATTTAGATACAGCTACCACATACATTTTCTTCCGAATTTAGATAAATGGTGCACCGAACTCCTAATGTTTTCCGATTTACACGAACTTTTGCACAACGTACCAAATTGAAGCTTGACTGACTTTATAACTTCAAATCGATTTACAAAATTTAGCATGGGTTGCAGAATGGCATAGTCGCATATAGAAATATATTTATATATTTAAGGAAATCTTCCTACTAAAAATTATCAATATTGGCCTAAATTTTGGTGTTTTGGTGAGTTTTTGGATTCATATTGAGTTTCCGGGTAGCACTTATATAATGGCTCAAGATTCCGAGCACCCCCATAAAATGGTACCCCATACGATTTGGAATTTTGAAGGGTTTTAGTCACGTTTTTTTTTTCAAACGAATTGGCTCTAATTTAATTTTTTAAAGTTCTCATGGAATGTTTGGTATAGATCCAATATAGTGGTGCCGACTCATTTTCGAGATTTTGAAGTCTTTGATTACGTTTTCCCACCGATGTGACTGTAATTTGAAAGCACGCATACACATAAAATGATCAATATGGCCCCATATATATCCCCCATATAAAGGTAGCGGCCCATTGTCAGAATTTTGTATTCGAATATTCTCATCGAATAGACTATAATTTTGCATTCTAGAATATTAGATGGTACGATAATTTTTTTCAAAAAATGTTCCCTATTGGTGTATATTTAAATATAGCCCCACATAAACGTCTCACGCCATTTTCGTAAGTTAAAGATTTAAGCAGTTTTATGCAGTGGTGACAAAGGTCTTGCCGAATTTTCCACTGAAGTTGCGGGTTCTTGGAGAGCGAAGAAAAAAATATTTTTGGATATTTTTTTTTTGTTTTTCTGTTGCTCTGGAGACCACTATTGTAATCCGAACAAAAGTAATATTAAAGGGAGAAGTGGGCTTTTGTGTGTAAAAAATATAATCTTATGGCGAAAATAGAAAAATTTGGAAAACATATCCGGATAATAAAGAGGAACTATTGACCTCTAATTGATTCTAGAGGGTGAAAATATCATGAAATATTGCCTATATATATCCGTTAAATGTTAGAGTTCAGTGGTAATTGTGTAGTATATTATATGGTCGACTACATTGTTCCAAACACTGATTTTTAAAATAAAAGTTATTGGCCCCCGAATAATATGTTTATTTCGAAATTTAAGCTCATTTTTTTTAACACTAAAAATATTATTTTTAAGAAATCTAGATCTTCGTCATCATTAAACATTAATTATTTTTTAAATCTACGCTGGAGCAAAATAATGTATGTAGCAAATAAATCTTCATCCCCTACTCCCTTCAGGTAAATGTATACCCTTCAAAAAATGTCCTTCTTTTTATAAATTCCCACCACGACATCCCAAAATGTTTGCTATTATTCGTATATATGTAGCTATCATAATCTTTGTTGTCGTTGTATTACTTGAAATATTTCTTCCTATTTTCATTGGACTATTTTAGTTTACCCTCATTTTCTACATCTACTACTTCTTCTTTATTCTTTGTAGCATATCAAAGATCTGCTTTTTTGATCGATTCTTATTGATATGCAAAATAAGAGCATTACATATTTTCATCCTTTTTGTTTTCAATGTTTTCGTTGTAGTTGTTGTTGTTGGAAATGCAACAACAGCCAACAACCTTTTGCTTGACCATTGCACCCATATTGCTTGTGGCTTTGGTTAAGATGTTATTTTTGGTTTGTACGAATATATAATTATTGTTTTAGAGTATGAAAGATAAAGTATAGAACAAAATTGTAACTCAAAAAAATAATGTATTAAAATCGAAATATGTGTAAGAAATTTTATAAAAATATTGTATATATCCAGGAGAATAATATAAGAACCTATAAGAAGCTCGAACTATATGACACCCTTTCGATCTATACAAGAGGGGCTCCGAAGATAGTTTTGGTAACATAAAAAAAATCCAAGCCTTTTGTTTAGATAATTATTGTGGTGGTCTCGTAAAAATATGACAACAAAATATTCTTTAAAAAAAATAAAAAAAACTACACCTTGTGTTGGTCTTATATAAACCAGTAAGGAAAGTAGTAAAGTCGGACGGGTCCGACTATATAATATCCTTCACCACTATATGTATATTAAAAAGGACAATTAACATGAAATTGGATGAAATAAAATATGTGATATTTAACTAAACCCAGCAAACATCATTCCAGCATAAATTCAGTACGCTATGCCAAATTTCGTGCAAATCTAAAGATATATGTGGACTTTAGTGCACCATTAACATGAAATCGGACGAACCTATACATGGGAACTATATCGAAATCTGGACCGAACAAACTTGGCAGAATTCATTATGGGCTCAATTAAGTACGTTATGCTATATTTTGTGCAAATCGAAATATACATAGGGACTTTGATCCACCATTTACATGAAATCGGACGAAACTATATATGGGAGCTATATCTAAATCTGGACCGATTTTCTCGAAACTTGGCAGACATGATTCCATGCTCAATTCAGTACGTTATACCAAATTTCGCGCAAATCTAAAGATATATAGGATCTTTGGTGCATCATTTACCTTAAAATGGGCGATATATCTAAATCTGAACCGATTTTCACGAAACTTGACAGACATCACTCTAGACTCAATTCAGTACGTTATGCCAAATTTCGTGCAAATCGAAAGATGTATAGCGTCTTTGGTGCACCTTTTACCTTAAATCGGACGAAAATATATATGGGAGCTATATCTAAATCTGAACCGATTTTTCCCAATTTCAATAGGGTCCGTCCTTGGACCAAACAAATGAGCTGTGCCAAATTTCATCCAAATCAGATCATAAATGCTACCTGTACTTTGTTTACAATTTAACACCAACAGACGGACAGACAGACAGACGGACGGACGGACATGCATAAATCGACTCAGAAAGTGATTCTATGCATATTCTCAAAAGGAACTATGGGTCTATTTCGTTTCCTTTTGCCTGTTACAAACATATGCACAAAGACATAATACCCAGTGTGGTGAAGGGTATAAATATATGTACCGATTCAATACAATCTTAACAAATGTTCCTAGACATAGTCCACTTGGACCACCATTGACATGAAATCATAGGATTATATATATGGGATCTATACATATGAACCGACTTCAACCAAATCATTCTGTAATTTATCATTTATATGTAGTCGAACAAATTTATATTTCAGATCAAATTTCTTAGAGAAATTTGGCTTTCGGACTCAATGAAAAGTGTTGAATGTATTTTGTAAACTTAGATTTAAAACTTTTGTAGTATTTCCCGACAATATTTTACAGTCTCTCCTTTGTAATTTTGTTAATTTCTACATATCGAATAAATTATGTTTTCTAAATCGCATTATTCTTAATTAGTTGTTTTTGTTCTTGTTCTTTCTTAACACACGAGATGAGCTTTAATTAACATGCTTTATAACTTCCTATTAATGTGTCGTCGTTTCGTTTATTTGTGGTCACACCTAAATTTATTTGCCATTGATCTCTTACACACAAAACAAAAAAGGAAGGTATCACCTTGTGTTCGTGTCTTAAGTCTTTTGTTTTTTCTTCTTTACACAGCGCCAACTATTAATCTCTACTTAATTGCTCGATTTTTCCTTTTGGCTAAAACAATTTCCTTTATTATTTAAAAATAAAAATAAAACAAAAAAGTCAACAACAGCAAAAAAATCCACTTTGGTGAATGGCGTTGGCCACAGAAAAAAAAACTAAACTTTACAAAGTTGCGTCGAACAACAAACAGCCATCAGTGGAAATAGGCAAAAAATCAACAACAACTAAGAGGATTTACATACATTAGTTGATACATAAATTTAATGTTTTGCATCACCGAGACAACATTAATGCCTTCCTTTGCAGTGTTGTATTGGCATAGATGGCATGGTTACAACTTAATTTTTACAATATTTCTATAAGAAATTGGATGTATACATTTTTTGTAGAGCGAGATTTTTTGTATAGCAAGTTATATTAGAAACAAAGAATAAAAACAGAAACAAAATTTTCAAAAGTTTAATGTATTGTAATTAAAATTGTACACATTTTTATTCCTATATCTACATTGTGAGGGTATTAGTTTGCCCCAAGAGTTTGGAATGTCACGAAATATTACACATATACCTACATTTTGGTAAGCCCATTGTCATATTTGGACTAGCTGAATCGATCTCGATATATGTGTTCGGATGTTCGAAGATCCGTCTGTCCACTATATTTATTATTACATATATGTTTGTTGTAATCATTTGTTTTAGTTGTCATCGTACTTACAAGGATATGGATAAATATTCAGCTTACCTAAAATAAAAAATAACAAAAAAATATATGAAATTATATTTATTTTTTTTTTTAGAAAAAATCGAATATATATAATAATTTGTAATCAAAGTACACAGTTAAGAACCATTCATACTGAAAATTTGCATTTGTTTTCGTTCTGGTCCAAGGCGGCATTTATTGGTAGTAATCGGATAATTGTTAGAGGATGAAATGGTCACATGTGGAAATTTAACACGAATAAGAAGATTTGCTCAACGAAGAAGGATGGTTGTGCTATGCTGATCGGCCAATATTTTGCAGGTCAAACGAAACACAAATTTCGTGAAGATAATTGCAAAATTATTTCTCGTCTTTGAGGACTCCACCTAAAATCTTATGGGTAACATTTTTGTAGAATATTGCTAGGATGAAAAATCACATCTTGTGATAATTGGAGACCGGTTTAAATAATTAAGGACGAAAAAGACACACAAGGAATCGAGTTAGAATGACGAAATGTTCTCTTTCGATTTTAATAAATAAATATAATCTCAAAAAATACATGCAATAAATACAAAGGAAGGTATGAAGCTATATCTTCATGTAAAATAGGGTCGTCAGCAAAATAATGATCATGCCATATATCCAAACTTTGACATATGCCGATATACCTTCTGGTATTTTCATACATACTCCATGTTCTTTCATCCCCTATAGGAGTTTTTCACCTCCAAAGATATTGTCGCACAGTAGGTTATATATTAAATTTCATCCGGTTTCATATCAAGGTCTACCCGATCGACAGGATATTCTACATGAACAACAAAAAACAGTATATATTACTGTAGATCACAACAAAATCTTTTGTATAACAATATATAACCATTGTGGTGTAGTCTATCATGCAGCCGAACGGTTCATCCCGTTTGCAACTCCTCGAAAGATTCTTCGAAGACCCCATAAAATATACATATATCCTAATTCTAGCATGTTTGGTATCGGTCTATGTTTTGGTATAACCAAAACCAATTCTCCAATATTCCTGTAGTTTAAGGTTTGGGATAAATTTTCCAACTGAATTCTCATTGAGCAGAAAATCTCTCAAAAATTATTAATATTGATCCATGTTTCGAGGTAGGGTACATATAAGGATACCTCCCAAACTCGGTATTTTGAAGTCGTCTTTCTTAATCCGATATAATTTGATATTTTTGGTCCTCACTGGGTAGAAAATGTTTCAACCAATACCAAAAAATATAACTATTGGCTTAAGTTTCCCAGTATTTAGATCATTTTGGATCGGTTTTCAACTAAACTAGCTCTTTATATCCTTGACCACTCTGTGGTACAGGGTATTATGTCTGTGTGCATATGTTTGTAACAACTAAAGGAATCGAGCTACACCAATGCCTCTTTTTGAGAATAAGCATAGAATCACTTTCTGAGTCGATTTATGCATGTCCTAATGTCCGTTCGTCTCTCTGTTCGTCCGACCATGTATATTTGTTACCAAAGTACAGGTATGAATTATTATCCGATTTAGCACAGGTCAATTATTTGGCCCAATGACCAACCCTGTTGAAATTTGGAAAAATCGCTTCAGATTTAGGTATAGCTCCCATATATATTTTCGTTCGATTTAATCTAAATGGAGCACCATACTGCCAATATTGGTCAGATTGTAACAAAATGTTACATAGAGTACTTAATTGGGCCCAGATTGATGTATGCGAAGTTTTGTTGGAATCGGTTCAGATTTAGTTATGTCTCCCATATATAGTCGGATTTTGTGTAAATAGAGCACCATACTGGAGCGATTAGGTCCAGATTGATGTATTTTTTATGCATGTACGATTTGTTGGAATCGGTTCAGATTTAGATAAAGCTCCCATATAAAGTTTCGTCCGATTTTATGCAAATGGAGCACCATACTGTCAATGTTTTCCGATTAAGACATTTTGCCTACTGTATTGAAGTTACTATAGGTTGACATCTGATTTGTTAAAATATGTTCAGATTTTGATATAGCTCCCATCAGCAAGGATTTCATGTCGGGGGGAGGGGGCCCGGTAGAACAAAATGAAAAAAATCGCTGTTGCAAACATAAATTCAGTGTGAAAAAAATTCATTGCGTACGTCCATGGCTCCCATATATATTTTCGCCCGAATTTATGTAAATGGCACATCGTATTGGATTGAAGACGTTTCAGGTTTAGATTTTCAACCGATTTCATCAAAATGATGTACCAAAGAACTAAAGTTTGACCGCTAAGGACAAACTAGTTCACAGCGTACCAAATCGAACCTGGATGCCGAGGTAGCTCAAGTACGTCCATTCATATATAAATCTTATATATATAAATTTCAGATTGGTACGTGTGTATTAACTTCACGCAGTTAATTTAGTCCGATTCCATTTCAATGGTTCTCCAAAGATGTTATATCTTTTCTATCTAAAGGATATTGTACATATGAGCATCTCTTGTATGTACCCAAAGTGGTGAAGGGTATCATATAATCGGCCCCTTCCGAATTTTGAACTTTCCTTACTGGTTTAAGCATGGCTTATGGAACAAATGCTCTGTCACAAGTCACATATGTACGTAAGTATATAAGATGTAGTCCCCCTTATATTTTATATCTAAATGTCATCGTGTCCCAATGTAAGCCTAAAATGTAATGGGTTCAAACTTGGATGCAACTCTCATATATATTTATTTTGTCCGATTAAATTTAAATAGATTTCTTTCGATTTCACATCAATAATCCTCCAAAAATCCTACGTCTGTTCTATTGACAGGATATTGTACGCATAAAACAAAATTATTGGATAAGGACATTTATTGAGTTCAGTTTAAATAGGTTTATATTAATGTGCGTAAAAATAAAAATCTTAGGAGCCAATCTTGTATAATAATGTTGTTGGGTTTTATATAGTCGGCTGTGTCCGACTTTGACATTTTTCTTACGGTCAAAGTTATGCCATATTTCATAATTTTATACATATTTTATTTTACATTTTGATAAATTCTCAGTCTCAAATTGAATCTCACCTTATTTGGATATACTAATATTCTTAGTTTCATATCCACAGAATTTCCGTTTTCATACTGGTTTAAATACCTCGAGGCTATTCTGTAGTAAATTGTTTTTGTTTCCATTTTCCATATATCAGAGATACCGTTAAATTCCAACTTAGCCAATAAAATGTTTAGAAGTCTACAAAAAATGCAATCACACTGCATGATAAATTTGTTCCTTAAACTTCAAAATCATAACCCCACTACTGATCGACTTTTGTTTGTTTTATTGGTGCCATAACCTCTGCTGTCGGATCACAAGAGATACATAGTCATGCATTTATGATCATAAACCAGTCATATATCGATTTGAATTGCATGTCTCTAGCGGAATTGTCATAATGTAATAATGAAAGGCCATAACAGATTTTCGAATGCACCAATCATGCACAGTGGTATGTGAGGGGAAGATCAAAGTATCGAAATTGAAATGAAAAAATTGAAAAATTATGAAATAATAATTGGTATTGAGTGATTTTGGATTATCAGTGGTGAGTTACAGATTTAAATTTGTAAGTCGGTGTATTGCTGAACCATTTATAATGGCATCATTTTTAAAGACATGTCGGTTATAGCGACGGTATACAAAAGTCCCGAAAAAAGTTCTGTGGTTTATTTCACCGTGTTTATACGGACCAATTTCGGTGGCCCCTTAATCGTCGTTATAAGTGACTATATTTTCTTCAGTGTTCTCAGGGCCATTTTGGTAACTGTTAGATGTGTGGGTTTCTATATTTTATTATAACTTCAAGCCAACAAAAATATTTTCTAAATTTATTGATTTTTCAAAACAAGTGGTGTAAATATTTTATTTAACAAACCAACACATGAACAATGACGTCTGTATATATGTGTGTTTGCTTGAAACTATAAAAAACCCTCAGTTGACACCAGCCAAATGCTAAATAATGATTGGAATCAAACATTCAAGAATTTCATATATGAAGTAGGCGCCAGACAGACAAACCATGCGACCATACAATATAAATAAATCAGTTAATATTTAAATTTTATTATCGAAAAACTAGGTATTGGAATTTTGCAAAAAAAAAAGAGATAAATTTAATTTTTATTCATAATTTGTAATATATAAAAAATATCAATAATAATAAATTAAAATTGACAGAAATTTTTGAAAAATTTATTTTAAAGTGGGCTAGTAGTTTAAAATTAATTTTATTTTATATTGGAAAATAATCCACAATTGCCCTCTAAATTTTATTATTTTATCCCCTCACTCTGTGGAGTTAGTTTGCATAATTTGTGTATTTATTTTTTCACATTAATTTACATAATATGTCACATATGACATTTTTTGTCGTTTTCGTTTCATAAACTAATGACTACGCCTACAAATTTAATTCGCATTTGAATATTCTCTTAATAATAAAAGAATCTCGCATATTAATGTTAGTTGACGCCAGCTAAGACATTTCATGGCTGTTAAATACCATCGATGATGGAAACAAGTAATATTACTTAAAACAGAAATATCTTTTGAGAATTTGTTAATAGCATGATAGCTCATGGTTAAGTGACTTTAAAAATAATGGCATTAAAACAAAGGTGACAAACCACACCTATCACAAAAAAAAAACAACAGAGATTTTGCATATTAATGAAGACACTTGGAACGAAATGTGTTAAACATTTAATGGTGATATAAGTGAAGTGATGCAATATTGGTTAAAACAAATGTATGTAGTAATGAAAGTTTGAGTCTTGAGGACCAGAATGACTCAGAGAAGAAAATAAAATATACTTTATTAAATAAGTTCATAACAATGAA
>NW_026887173.1:0-11670 GCF_032173495.1 Musca vetustissima | reverse complement strand
TGGACATTTTTCGTAATCCTTTTTGATTGTTGAGCGGTTTTTGCATCTAAGACTCCAATATGTTTACTCCTTTTGATAGTTTTATCAGAGTTTCTGACTCTTTTGTCAAATTTGTTGAATATATCCGGGCAATGAAAACCGAAGATATAAATATTTTTGCTCTGGAAGTCCGTAGCGCCGAACTAGGAAAAGTTTGGAAAGAAACAGAGGATAAGTTCAGATGGTGTTCCTTTAACGCACCATAGTTTAAGCCCAGCGTGGAATGCGTTGAAAGACACGTATGATAATGCACGTTTACTTGTCCATAATCAGTTGAAATCACTTTTTGCTCTGCCGGTACTTCAAAATGAATCCACTTCGGGTCTTAAAATTATCCAAAGAGGAATTAATGGTTGTTTGTAAGCGATGTCTATTTATGACATCCCCACAGAAAATAGGGACCTATTTTTAGTATTCTTGTGTCTTCAACGGCTACCCAAAATCACGCAAACCTTGTGGGAGCAAAGCGTTAAGGACAAAGCAGCAATTTCACTTTGGAAAGATTTAGATAGCTTCCTAACTGAGAGAATTAGAAGTCTAATGTGCCTCCATGATATGAGAGGAAATGAGCAGGCACCCAAATCGAATGTAAAACGGGTCCAAACACATTTGACGAAATCGGATACGTCAAAAACTTTCAAATCGCCACAAAAAAAGGATTGTATTCTCTGTCCGCAACACGTCCATCAACTTTTTGAATGCCCTCGTTTTAGAAATATGTCGATCTCTACCAGGATTTCAGTCGTTAAGCGTCGCCGCATTTGTGCCAATTGTTTGCGGAAGGGGCACGATGTTAAAACATGTCTCAGTAAGTATCGGTGTTCTCAATGTAGCAGAACACATCACACTTTGTTACATCGCAATGATTCCTCACCCAACAAAACGTCTTCCGTTCCAAGTCCAACTAATAGAAATCCAAATATCGGGGGAAATAGACCCCCTAGTAATTCGGTCAATCTAACTCTTCCATCTACGTCGTCTTCTTGTACTCCTCGAAAAGTTTTCCATGCGGCC
The DNA here is from genome assembly GCF_032173495.1 of Musca vetustissima. NCBI lineage: Eukaryota > Metazoa > Arthropoda > Insecta > Diptera > Muscidae > Musca > Musca vetustissima. Next base: position 10,617 of record NW_026887173.1, on the reverse strand, counting down.
CAAAATAAATCGGTCCTTTTAGGAACAGCGATGGAAAATTGCGGAATCTCGTACCCAGCTAGGCCCTAATAGACCCCGCTTCAGAGTCGTCGTTTTTGTCTGAGCGGCTTCAAAATCGTTTGAAACTCCCTGTCTCGTCAACTAATGTTAGAATTTCGGGCAAAGTTTGTTCTATAAAGATCGGAAGTCCCTGTGATCCCTCGGTCTTACTATCCACCAACGAATGATATCGGGAAGTTTACCATCATTCTCTGTCTCCTCAGATTTTAAGTCTCAAATGCCTAATCTTCGTCTGGCTGATGTTAACTTATTCGATTCTAGACCAGTTGATCTTCTGCTAGGTGCCGATTTATACCCTAAAATATTGTTAGAGGGATGTCGTTCCATAATTTCGGGAACTTTGCTGGCACAAAATACAGTTTTCGGTTGGCTCGTTACAGGACCTATTCCTTCGTCACAAATTAGAACCTTTGCCACTACTATCAATATCGAAGAAGAGGATTCGTTAAATAAGACCCTACTACGGTTCTGGGAATTAGAAGAAACTCCAAAGCGGAAACTTATGTCTCCATCCGATCGGCTTTGTGAAGAAAACTATATTCAGACCACTCGTAGAACCTCTGACGGTAGATATATTGTGACCCTGCCCTTACGAAATGATGTAAGCCTAGATGGTTACTTAGGGGAATCTCGTGGTAATGTCCTTAAACAATTCCTTCGAAATGAGTCCTCCTTATTGAAAAAACTGGACATTAAAATCACATACGATCAAGTTTTGACGGAGTATTTAGACCTGGATCATATGAAACCAGTATCTCCTGCCACTTATAATACACTTTCGTGCTATTTGCCCCATCATCCGGTTATCAACCCAGAAAAACAGACGACAAAATTACGGGTAGTCTTCAATACGTCCAATAAAAAATCTAATGGGAATAGTTTGAATGAAATCTTGCATGTTGGACCGACTTTGCAACTTGATCTCGTTCTTCTAATACTTCGTTGGCGAGTATTTAAATTTGTATTCAATTCGGACATTACCCAGATGTATCGGCAGATCCGGGTTGACCCCCACCAAACCCCCCTTCAACGAATTCTCTATCGGGACTCGCCAACCAAACCAATTCAAGATTATGAACTACAAACGGTGACCTTTGGTTTGAATTGTGCGCCGTATCTGGCCATTCGGACACTTTTGCAACTGGCGGACGAAATAGAAAATAAATATCCTCTAGCGGCGCATATCTTGCGAAAATCAATGTATGTGGATGATGTTTTGGCAGGAGCTCATGATCTTGAGACGGCGTTGGCCGCTAGGGACCAACTAATTTCGGCACTTTCTTCGGCAAAGTTTGAATTAAGAAAATGGACATCCAATGATAAGGCAATTTTGAATCGTTTCCCGCCAGAACATTTAGTGGATGCGCAATTGTTGTCATTTGTGGAAGCTAGCAGTTCTAAACCTCTTGGTATAAGGTGGAATGCTAGGTTAGATTCCTTTTATTTTGATGTCAAACCTATAGAGAAGAAAACGTCATATTCGAAACGGGAGGTTTTGTCGGCAATAGCTAAGTTGTTTGATCCTGTTGGTTGGTTAGGACCAGTTATTGTCACTGCAAAAATTATAATGCAAAAGATCTGGCTAGATCAAATCGGTTGGGACGATCCGCTTGTACAAGCCACTTATTCGGAATGGCTTAAATTCGTAGAGACATACCCCCAAGTAAATGCAATTCAAATTCCTCGGTGGGTTCGGTACACCCCTCAATGTTCGGCGGAATTGCATGTGTTCTCTGATGCCTCAGTTAAGGCATACGCCGGGGTAGTATATATTCGAATTGAAGTCCCTGGTCAGAATGTGTTCGTGCATTTGCTATCTAGCAAGACCAAAGTAGCTCCAATTAAATCAATTTCCCTTCCTCGTTTGGAACTTTGTGGAGCAGTTTTAGCCTCGGAACTTTTGAAGGTTATTACAAAAGAGATAGACGTAGAATTTCGTCAGGTCTATTGTTGGACAGATTCTACGATAGTTTTGTCGTGGCTTCGGAAAACACCTTCTACTTGGACAACATTCGTCGCCAATAGAGTTTGTAGAATCCAAGAAAATGTTGGTAATCACAACTGGTACCACGTTCGGTCGGAAGATAATCCTGCAGATTTAGGAAGTCGAGGTATATCGCCAGTTGATTTAGCTAATAGTTCCCTTTGGTGGCATGGGCCGGAGTGGCTCAGTCAAGATAAATCGAGTTGGTCTATTCGAGATTTAACTCCACTTGAAACAGATATTGAAATGCGCTCGGTGCAAACTCATTTTTCCTTTGTTTCGTCAACTTTTGTAGATATTTTGGATAAATATTCATCCTTTGTAAAGGGCATTCGTGCAGTTGCATATATGTTTAGGTTCCTTCGTCAAACTTGTAGTCGATACCGAGGTAAATATTGTTATCCCGATAAAAGAATTACGACGTCGGAATTTGAGGAGGTTCGACTTCTCCTAATAACCCTCACTCAAAAGGTACATTTTGTAAAGGAATATAAAGATTTGTTGGATAAGAAATTATTATCAACCTCGAGCAGTCTTGTTCCTTTAAATCCAATTTTAGATGACAATGGTGTCATGCGAATGAATGGTCGTTTGGCACGTTCGCCAACTCTTTCTCCATCGGAACGTTGTCCAATTATTCTCCCTTATAAAAGTAGGTTCGCTAGACTTTTGGTGGAATACGTTCATATAAAGTGTGTTCACGGTGGAATACAGTTAATGCTACGCACTTTACGAATGGAATATTGGATTCCAAGAGTAAAAAATTTGATCCGATCAGTCATTCGGAATTGTAAAGTCTGTTTATTAGATAAAAAGAAACATTGTAGCCAAATTATGGCAGCGCTACCACCGGAAAGAACAATGATTGATAGGGCGTTCACTAATACCGGTATTGACTTTGCCGGTCCTTTTGATGTGAAATCGTACAGTGGTCGAGCTTGTAAAATTACCAAAGGATATGTTTGTGTGTTCATTTGTTTTTCGACTAAGGCTATTCACTTGGAAGCCGTATCTGATTTGTCAACTGCTAACTTCATGGCCGCATTACATCGATTTATTGCTCGTCGAGGTTGTCCACGTACGATATTTTCTGATAATGGTACAAATTTTGTTGGCGCTTCACGTGAAATTAGGCGGAACTTCATTCAATTCATTCGCGAAAGTTCCGAATCGATTTCAGATACCCTTATTCAGCAGGGTCTAGAATGGAAATTTATTCCAGCGGGTGCACCACATATGGGTGGACTCTGGGAAGCTGGAGTTAAAAGTTTCAAACATCATCTTCGAAAATATAGTCGAAATCTTCGTTTCACATTTGAAGAGTTAGCCACGGTCTTATCCCGAATAGAAGCTTGTCTTAACTCACGTCCTCTTTGCCCAATGTCGGATAGTCCAGGAGAAGTTGTAGCTTTAACACCCGGCCATTTTTTGATAGGAGCCCCTTTATTAGCTCCGCCTGAGCCTGTTATAACTGAGCAACCGATGTCGCTGGTGAATCGGTTTAGAAAAGTCCAGGCACTTGCTCATCAATTTTGCATCAGATGGAAAGATGAATACCTTAAAAATTTGCATATGCGGTATAAGTGGAAATTTCCGCAAAGAGATATTGTAAATGGCGATTTAGTCGTGGTTCGGCACGAGAATCTCCCTCCGACCTCGTGGAAGTTAGGTCGTGTAGAAAATGTTTACCCGGGTGTAGATGGGCACGTTCGAGTGGTAGATATTCGTACGGCAAACGGCGTTGTAAAGCGGCCTATATCCAAGTTGGTCATTCTGACCGACCAATCGTCGAATGATGAAAATCATTAAAATATTTTTCTTCCCTCTTAGTAACATGGACGCTTCCAATATGTACACCATTGATCTCATCGCTGAAATCGACGATATATTGCAAAGTGGAGATCGTACCACTAGGTCGAAAAACCGCACAACTTCGGAAGTTTTAGATGAGTTGGTTCGTCCAATAGCTGCGGTTAAAATAACTGACTTTGAGACGGAATCCGTAACTGCGGGTTCCAGCATACCCCCAATCACCATCGATACATTATCCGAATCCGTAACTGCGGGTTCGAATCGTATGCAACCACCGGAATCCGTAACTGCGGGTTCTTCGGCACCAATCGCGGAAAACTCAAAACCCAGATCTGATCCCATAACTGTGGGTGACTCGGTCGTGGTTCCACCATCGGAGTCCGTATCTGCGGGCTCCTCGAATTTAAATAGAAATTGTCGCGTTTGCAATCGCCGGCACTCGATTGGTACGTGCCGCGATTTTCTTGCGATGTCTGTCGAAGCGCGCATACACATCATAACTGTCAACCGGGACTGTACACGCTGCCTAGCCAAATGGCATCAAGCCAAAGAATGCCACAGTCAAAAAACGTGTGTCAAATGCGGAGGAAGGCACAATACCCTTTTGCATTTGGAGTCTGTGGAGCAAGGGAACGTTACTAAAATGTCCGTCCGTTCCCGTCAAAACATAAGGTCTCGTCCGTATCCCAGTCCTATGTCAGGTCCGAGATTGAGATCCGATTCAACATCGTCCGTAGATAATCGCCATGTTGCCAATTTTGTTGGTAATTCTCTCGGGTCATTACCCTTACAACAGGTATCGACAATATCCCCCAGTCTTATCGTAAGACTTCAGCATGTCGGACCCTCGATTCCAATTCGTGCGGTATTGGATCCTTGTGGTAGGCAAAGCCTAATATGTGCCTCCATGGTGTTTGACCTGAGGCTTCCCACATCCAATTTCGATGGGATCCCTTTCTGTCGCATTTCGGTGACATCGACCCACGACCCATCTCAAACCCTCTCGGTCATGGCTCGGGTAACTGATTTACGACACGTCGTTACCCCGTTGGAAGCCATCCCTGAACGGACAAAAGAGTCCTTCCTCGGGCTACCGCTGGCAGATCCATGCTTTTTTAGGCCAGGTCGCGTGGCTTTAGTGTTTGGTCCCGAAATTTACGCAAAAATCGTTACCAATCGGGTGCAAGCGATGCCGGGGCTTCCTGTTGCCCATTATACGATATTTGGATGGGTGCTCTCTGGAGTATGCCACACCTAGTTCTTAGATATTAAATGCTCGTATTTAATTGAAAAAAAATAAATGAAATTATTATGAATTGCTCACAAAACTGCACTGTCCTACTCTATCTTATTTGTACTTATAAATTAAGTTATATATATTGTATAATTTGGAGTGTTACAACATTAATAATGTTGCAAGGGGGTCGCCAATGTTTAATTTAGAAAATCTATTGATTTCATTCTCTTGGGCGTTTACACTTTTATTGTGTTTCAAAACGCATTGAATTCCATATTCGTTACAATCTTCATTCGAGATAGTCCGTTAGGCGAAAGTTTGTTTTTCGGTATAAGGTGTATATATTCTGAAAGTACATTCCGAGACCTTTCAACTGATGTGGGTCTCCATACTGCATCCATTTTAGTTTTTGCGCAATATGGCGTTTTCTACACAGAGTCCCCACTTTTTTCCACAACATGGCGTTTTCTACACAGACTCCCCATTGTCACTGGAAAATCGAGAAAATCCGTTTAGCAAAGTTTTTTATTCGGTATAAGGTGTATATATTCTGAAAGTTCATTTCGAGACCTTTCAATTGATGTGGGTCTCCATACTGCATCCATTTTAGTTTTTGCGCAATATGGCGTTTTCTACCCAGAGTCCCCACTGTCACTGAGACTTGCAATGAAAATCGAGAAAATCCGTTAGGCGAAGGTTTGTTTTTCGGAATATGGTGTGTATATTCTGAAAGTACATTTCGAGACCTTTCAATTGATGTGGGTCTCCATACTGCATCCATTTTAGTTTTTGCGCAATATGGCGTTTTCTACACAGAGTCCCCACTTTTTTCCACAACATGGCGTTTTCTACACAGACTCCCCATTGTCACTGGAAAATCGAGAAAATCCGTTTAGCAAAGTTTTTTATTCGGTATAAGGTGTATATATTCTGAAAGTACATTTCGAGACCTTTCAATTGATGTGGGTCTCCATACTGCATCCATTTTAGTTTTTGCATATGGCGTTTTCTACCCAGAGTCCCCACTGTCACTGAGACTTGCAACCAAAATCGAGAAAATCCGTTAGGCGAAGGTTTGTTTTCCGGCATATGGTGTGTATATTCTGAAAGTACATTTCGAGACCTTTCAATTGATGTGGGTATCAATACTGCATCCATTTTAGTTTTTGCGCAATATGGCGTTTTCTACACAGAGTCCCCACTGTCACTGAGGCTTGCAACCATTTGCAAAATCGAGAAAATCCGTTTAGCAAAGTTTTTTCTTCGGTATAAGGTGTATATATTCTGAAAGTACATTTCGAGACCTTTCAATTGATGTGGGTCTCCATACTGCATCCATTTTAGTTTTTGCGCAATATGGCGTTTTCTACACAGAATCGCCACTGTCACTGAGACTTGCAAGGAAAATCGAGAAAATCCGTTAGGCGAAAGTTTGTTTTTCGTCATAGGGTGTATATATTCTGAAAGTACATTTCGAGACCTTTCAATTGATGTGGGTCTCCATACTGCATCCATTTTAGTTTTTGCGCAATATGGCGTTTTCTACACAGAGTCCCCACTTTTTTCCACAACATGGCGTTTTCTACACAGACTCCCCATTGTCACTGGAAAATCGAGAAAATCCGTTTAGCAAAGTTTTTTCTTCGGTATAAGGTGTATATATTCTGAAAGTACATTTCGAGACCTTTCAATTGATGTGGGTATCAATACTGCATCCATTTTAGTTTTTGCGCAATATGGCGTTTTCTACCCAGAGTCCCCACTGTCACTGAGACTTGCAAGGAAAATCGAGAAAATCCGTTAGGCAAAGTTTGTTTTTCGGCATAGGGTGTATATATTCTGAAAGTACATTTCGAGACCTTTCAATTGATGTGCGTATCAATACTGCATCCATTTTAGTTTTTGCGCAATATGGCGTTTTCTACACAGAGTCCCCACTGTCACTGAGACTTGCAAGAAAAATCGAGAAAGTCCGTTAGGCAAAGTTTGTTTTTCGGCATAGGGTGTATATATTCTGAAAGTACATTTCGAGACCTTTCAATTGATGTGCGTATCAATACTGCATCCATTTTAGTTTTTGCGCAATATGGCGTTTTCTACACAGAGTCCCCACTTTTTTCCACAACATGGCGTTTTCTACACAGACTCCCCATTGTCACTGGAAAATCGAGAAAATCCGTTTAGCAAAGTTTTTTCTTCGGTATAAGGTGTATATATTCTGAAAGTACATTTCGAGACCTTTCAATTGATGTGGGTATCAATACTGCATCCATTTTAGTTTTTGCGCAATATGGCGTTTTCTACACAGAGTCCCCACTGTCACTGAGACTTGCAAGGAAAATCGAGAAAATCCGTTAGGCAAAGTTTGTTTTTCGGCATAAGGTGTGTATATTCTGAAAGTACATTTCGAGACCTTTCAATTGATGTGGGTATCAATACTGCATCCATTTTAGTTTTTGCGCAATATGGCGTTTTCTACACAGAGTCCCCACTGTCACTGAGACTTGCAATGGAAAAAGAGAAAATCCGTTAGGCGAAAGTTTGTTTTTCGGTATATGGTGTGTATATTCTGAAAGTACATTTCGAGACCTTTCAATTGATGTGGGTCTCCATACTGCATCCATTTTAGTTTTTGCGCAATATGGCGTTTTCTACACAGAGTCCCCACTTTTTTCCACAACATGGCGTTTTCTACACAGACTCCCCATTGTCACTGGAAAATCGAGAAAATCCGTTTAGCAAAGTTTTTTTTCGGTATAAGGTGTATATATTCTGAAAGTACATTTCGAGACCTTTCAATTGATGTGGGTCTCCATACTGCATCCATTTTAGTTTTTGCGCAATATGGCGTTTTCTACACAGAGTCCCCACTGTCACTGAGACTTGCAACCAAAATCGAGAAAATCCGTTAGGCGAAAGTTTGTTTTTCGGCATAGGGTGTATATATTCTGAAAGTACATTTCGAGACCTTTCAATTGATGTGGGTATCAATACTGCATCCATTTTAGTTTTTGCGCAATAAGGCGTTTTCTACCCAGAGTCCCCACTGAGACTTGCAACCAAAATCGAGAAAATCCGTTAGGCGAAGGTTTGTTTTCGGGCATATGGTGTATATATTCTGAAAGTACATTTCGAGACCTTTCAATTGATGTGGGTATCAATACTGCATCCATTTTAGTTTTTGCGCAATATGGCGTTTTCTACACAGAGTCCCCACTGTCACTGAGACTTGCAACTGGAAATCGAGAAAATCCGTTAGGCGAAAGTTTGTTTTTCGGTATAAGGTGTATATATTCTGAAAGTACATTTCGAGACCTTTCAATTGATGTGGGTATCAATACTGCATCCATTTTAGTTTTTGCGCAATATGGCGTTTTCTACACAGAGTCCCCACTGTTTTCACAGAAAATCGAGAAAATCCGTTTAGCAAAGTTTTTTCTCCGGTATAAGGTGTATATATTCTGAAAGTACATTTCGAGACCTTTCAATTGATGTGGGTCTCCGTTTAGCAAAGTTTTTTCTTCGGTATAAGGTGTATATATTCTGAAAGTACATTTCAAGACCTTTCAATTGATGTGGGTCTCCATACTGCATCCATTTTAGTTTTTGCGCAATATGGCGTTTTCTACACAGAGTCCCCACTTTTTTCCACAACATGGCGTTTTCTACACAGACTCCCCATTGTCACTGGAAAATCGAGAAAATCCGTTTAGCAAAGTTTTTTTCTTCGGTATATGGTGTATATATTCTGAAAGTACCTTTCGAGACCTTTCAATTGATGTGGGTATCAATACTGCATCCATTTTAGTTTTTGCGCAATATGGCGTTTTCTACACAGAGTCCCCACTGTCACTGAGACTTGCAAGGAAAATCGAGAAAGTCCGTTAGGCAAAGTTTGTTTTTCGGTATAATGTGTATATATTCTGAAAGTACATTTCGAGACCTTTCAATTGATGTGGGTCTCCATACTGCATCCATTTTAGTTTTTGCGCAATAAGGCGTTTTCTACACAGAGTCCCCACTTTTTTCCAACTGTCACTGAGACTTGCAAGGAAAATCGAGAAAGTCCGTTAGGCGAAAGTTTGTTTTTCGGCATAGGGGGTATATATTCTGAAAGTACATTTCGAGACCTTTCAATTGATGTGGGTCTCCATACTGCATCCATTTTAGTTTTTGCGCAATATGGCGTTTTCTACACAGAGTCCCCACTTTTTTCCACAACATGGCGTTTTCTACACAGACTCCCCATTGTCACTGGAAAATCGATAAAATCCGTTTGGCGAAAGTTTGTTTTTTGGCATATGGTGTGTATATTCTGAAAGTACATTTCGAGACCTTTCAATTGATGTGCGTATCAATACTGCATCCATTTTAGTTTTTGCGCAATATGGCGTTTTCTACCCAGAGTCCCCACTGTCACTGAGACTTGCAACAAAATCGATCCAAAATGGCGTTTTCTCGAGAAAATCCGTTAGGCGAAAGTTTGTTTTTCGGCATATGGTCGAGAAAGTCCGTTAGGCGAAAGTTTTTTTTTTTCGGTATAAGGTGTATATATTCTGAAAGTACATTCCGAGACCTTTCAACTGATGTGGGTCTCCATACTGCATCCATTTTAGTTTTTGCGCAATATGGCGTTTTCTACACAGAGTCCCCACTTTTTTCCACAACATGGCGTTTTCTACACAGACTCCCCATTGTCACTGGAAAATCGATAAAATCCGTTTGGCGAAAGTTTGTTTTTTGGCATATGGTGTGTATATTCTGAAAGTACATTTCGAGACCTTTCAATTGATGTGCGTATCAATACTATATCCATTTTAGTTTTTGCGCAATATGGCGTTTTCTACCCAGAGTCCCCACTGTCACTGAGACTTGCAACCAAAATCGAGAAAATCCGTTAGGCGAAGGTTTGTTTTCCGGCATATGGTGTGTATATTCTGAAAGTACATTTCGAGACCTTTCAATTGATGTGGGTATCAATACTGCATCCATTTTAGTTTTTGCGCAATATGGCGTTTTCTACACAGAGTCCCCACTGTCACTGAGACTTGCAAGGAAAATCGAGAAAGTCCGTTAGGCGAAAGTTTGTTTTTCGGCATAGGGTGTATATATTCTGACAGTACATTTTGAGACCTTTCAATTGATGTGGGTCTCCATACTGCATCCATTTTAGTTTTTGCGCTATATGGCGTTTTCTACACAGAGTCCCCACTTTTTTCCACAACATGGCGTTTTCTACACAGACTCCCCATTGTCACTGGAAAATCGAGAAAATCAGTTTAGCAAAGTTTTTTCTTCGGTATAAGGTGTATATATTCTGAAAGTACGTTTCGAGACCTTTCAATTGATGTGGGTCTCCATACTGCATCCATTTTAGTTTTTGCGCAATATGGCGTTTTCTACCCAGAGTCCCCACTGTCACTGAGACTTGCAATGAAAATCGAGAAAATCCGTTAGGCGAAGGTTTGTTTTTCGGAATCGCCACTGTCACTGAGACTTGCAAGGAAAATCGAGAAAGTCCGTT
>NW_026887172.1:0-11537 GCF_032173495.1 Musca vetustissima | reverse complement strand
AAATTTGCATGCCAAAATTTCGTCCAGTTTTACATATTTTATTGGTCAACTGAATTTGCTTTAATTTGGCTCAATTCGATTATTTCCATTCCCCGCATTAATGCTCTAACACAACATCAAACGCCAAATTCATACTGCCTTATCTCTGTTCTTACCAACATTTGTTCCCAGGGTCATTAATTTATGATCTTATTCTTTATCCGGAAATTTTGTGTTACTAAATTACTACATAGTTTTACAACAAGTTTATTTTGAAATTAAAAAACAATGATCTAGGAAGCTTGAAACTTTAAATCTTTTATCGACATCATTAGGATGGGAAGAACATTCAGTGAGGCGTATGGGTACATCAGAAAAAAAAACTCACCAACAATATTATCGAACATGTTCGTCTTTGTCCATAGTGTTATTTTTTCGGAGTTTGAAGAGATGGCAGGAAACTAAATCTTACACAAATGAACCGACAAACTTTCAAATTCTACGCTTAAATGCACAAATTAATCTGGTGATTTATTTCCATGGTAGTTGTCGTAAAAATTATTATTTTTTGTCGATTTTTTCCTCCATTTCTTGGTTGTAAAGTTTACAGCAATTATTTCTGTGGCTTAGGCCAAACGACATTATAGGCCATAAATTCTAAAGTAATAATTTTTATTTTTTTTATCATGTTTTTTTCCTTTTTTGAGTTCTTGTTTGCTTGCATCCTCTTGCCTCATTTCCCCTCTAAAATCCCATAGTTGATGTTGTTTTATTGGCATTGTGCTGTTGTTGTTGTGTTATTGGGGGAATTTATATATTTTTCTGCTGAATTGCCTTTTTCTTGTATTATTTATTACTTTCGATAGCTGAGAATCAGGGTTAAGCCTAGTATATCGTATAGAGAGTGTTCTCGTTTAGATTTGCTGTGCAATTGTTTGTTTTAATTGATTGTGAGCTAGTGAAATATGACAAACGGATTTATGTACAAATATATATTTTTCTACGAAAAATTGCAATACATTTTTTATAAGACAACATAACACCCGGGAATATAAATTTGGGTCAATGTTAGCTATAAATGTCCAAATAGTGTTATATTTGTACGGACAAATATTTAAAACCGTTTCTGGAAGCTGTAGTGATGGTTTACATTTTTATACCCTTCACCACACTGTGGTACAGGGTATTGTCTTTGTGCATATATTTGTAACAGGCAAAAATAATCGAGATAGACCCATGGTTCCTGTTGAGAATATGCATAGAATCACTTTCTGAGTCGAGTTGAGTGTCCGTCTGTCCGTCCATTTATTTTGTGAACAAGGTACAGATCGCATTTATGATCCGATTTGGATGAAATTTGGCACATGTCACTTATTTGGCCCAAGGACGAACCCTATTGAAATTGGAGAAAATCGGTTCAGATTTAGATATAGCTCCCATATATATTTTCGTCCGATTTAATGTAAATGGGGTACCAAAGTCCCTATATATCTTTCGATTTGCACGAAATTTGGTATAGCGGACTGAATTAGGTCTAGAATGATGTGTGCTAAGTTTCATGAACATCGGTTCAGATTTAGATATAGCTCCCATATATAGTTTCGCCCGATTTTAGGTAAATGGTGCACCAAAGTCCCTGAAAATCAATTGATCCATAGTTTCGTCCGATTTGAGGTAATTGGTGCATCAAAGTCTCTGAAAATCATTCGATTTGCACGAATTTTGGCATAGCGGAGGCGTCTGATTGAGATTAAACTTAAACAGTGCAGCATAGCGAATAGCGTGTGTCAAGATTGCTTTAAATCGATTTTCACAAATCTGAAATTTAGCATAGGTTCCAGAAAGACATAAAACTCACATATTTAAGTTCGTTCAATTTCATGTCAAAATTCCTTCAAAAAGGCGACGACTTTTCGGATACATATGTAGAATATACCCAAAGTGATGAAGGGTATCATATAGTCGCCAGTCCGACTTTACTACATTCCTTACTGGTTTAACTTATACATCGCAATGATTTTCCGAGATTAAAGCCGACAATTGGTTTTAAAACATCTTTTGCAATACTATCCAGTAAGGAAAGTTCGACCGTAAGAAGGGCCGACTATATGTTAACCTTCACAACTTTCGATACACACAGAGATGCTCATACGTACAATATCCTGTCTATAGAAAATCCATTGAGATGCAATCGGACTTAATTAACTGTGTGATCTACATAGATATATGTACGAATTTAAATCAACCCATAAACATGTCATACTGAAATATATCCAAATTTCATGTCAATCGGACAGACATGAGGTCTATGGTGTAACATGAGTGTGAAATTGAGCAAGCATTAATAAGCCATACAAAATGCAAAAATCGGACGAATATGTGTATGGAAGCTTAACACACGCTATTCAAAACATAATTCAATAAGTTATAAAATTTCGACTTAATCGGACAAATGTAGGGTGTTTGGTTCACGATTTACATAAAATCGGATGAATTATATCTATATCTGATCCGATTTTAATTAAACATAATACACTGTATCCCAGGCTCATTTCCATACGATGTACCAAATTTTGTCGAAATTGGATGAAACGTGGAGTTTGGTGCACCCATTACATAATATCAGACGAAAATATGTGGGACCTGCATCTAAATCGGAACCGAATTTCTCCAGTTTTAATAGGGTTTGTCATTGGGACAAATAAATGAACTTTACTAATATTTATCTCATTCGGAAATTAAATGCGACCTGTTTTTGGTTTACAATTTAACATGGAAGGACAGAGGGTTTGTAGGTTGTATATTATACTAAGACTAATTTTTTATAGAGCTTTTATAATTAATTTATGTTGGAAATCAGTAAAATCAGACCTTTGATTCAATTTACATTTTTGAATTACTGATTTCTTATGGTGGAGTGTATATTAAATTTATTATTCCTTTTGCAAGACCAAATATTCTCGGAAGAGCGACTACGGTGGCTAGGTTTATGAGGTTTCCACCAAAATTTAAAAAAAAGTTACAAGAGAGCCTGTCACCTTGTCTGTACCCTTGTTCGATATTGAAGGGCTCTGAGAGGTCCAATAATGTCATTGACCATAGGCTTCAGTCGTTCACACAGCACGCTAGATAACACTTTACATGTGATTGAAGGCGAGACTAATTCCTCTTAAGTTGGCTCCATTTTCGTCTTGTCTCCATTTTTGTGAACGGGACACAGGATGCTGAAGTTCCAATCATTGGGCATGCATTCCTCTAGCCAAATCGTAATAATCAACTGGTGCATGCTCCTGATCAACATCTGACCAGTCTTGAATAGTTCGGCTCGTAACCTACTGCTTTTTATACCCTTCACCACTCTGTGGTACAGGGTACTATGTCTTTGTGCATATGTTTGTAACATGCAAAAATAATCGAGATAGACCCATGGTTCCTTTTGAGAATGTGCATAGAATCACTTTCTGAGTCGATTTATGCATGTCCGTCTGTCCGTCCGTCCGTCCGTCCGTCCATGTATTTTTGTTAACAAAGTACAGGTCGCATTTATGATCCGATTTGGATGACACAGGTCACTTAATTGGCCCAAGGACGAACCCTATTGAAATTGGAGAAAATCGGTCCACGTTTAAGCATAGCTCCCATATAAGGGTACCCCCAAATTTTCGGTATTTTGAGGTTCTTGACCGCGTTTTTTAACTGAATTCGCTGAAATTTGGTACTTTGAGTTCTTATAGGGTAGCAAATCTCCCTACCAAAAATTATAAATAAAGGTCCATTTTTTCGGATAGCCCCCATATAAGGGTACCCACAATTTTCAGTATTTTTGGGGGTTTTGATAGCATTTTTCGACCGAATTTGCTGAAATTTGGTACTTTGAGTTCTTATTGGTTCTTATTGGTTATTATAAATAAAGGTCAATTTTTCCCCAATTTTCGGTATTTTCGGGTTCTTGGGCTCGTTTTATAACTGAATTCTCTGAAATTTTGTAAATTGGGTTCTTATTGGGTACCAAATTACTCCACTAAAAATTATAAATATAGATCCAGTTTTTCTGGTAGTCCCCATATAACGTTACCCCCAATTTTTTGGTATTATGGGGGTTCTGATCGTACTTTTTGTCCGAATTGATTGTAATTTAGTACGTCGAGTTCTTATTAGGTAGCAAATTTCCCCACTATAAATTATAAATATAGGTCAATTTTTTCGGGTAGCCCCCATATAAGGGTACCCCCCAATTTTCGGTATTTTTGGGTTCTTGAACCAAATTAATTTTTGTAATTTGGTTTTTTGTAGTCGTCTATGGCAACAAACCTCCCTTCCAAAAATTAATAATATTCGCCCCCTGTAAGGGGTAGTCCCCGTAAAACCTCATTTTTATACCCTCACCACACTGTGGTAAAGGGTATTATGTCTTTGTGCATATGTTTGTAACAGGCAAAAAGAATCGGGATAGATCCATGGTTCCTTTTGAGAATATGCATAGAATCACTTTCTGAGTCCGTCCATGTAGTTTTGTTAACAATGTCGCATTTATGATTTGAGTTTTGTTGAAATCGGTTCAGATTTATCTATAGTTAAAGTTTCGTTCTCTCGTCCGATTTTTGTACCCTTCACCACACTGTTGTACAGGGTATTATGCCTTTAGGCAAATAGGCACATGGTTCCTTTTGAAAATATGCACAGAATCACTTTCTGAGTAGACTACCATATACATTTTCGTCCGATTTAAGGTAAATGGTGTACCAAAGCCCCTATTATATTTCGGTTTGCACCAAATTTAGCGTAGCGTAATGAATTAGGTCTAGAATGATGTGTGTTAAGTTTCATGAAATCGGTTCAGATTTAGATATAGCTTCTATATCTGACCAAATGAAAACTTTAGTATAGGTTGCAGAATGACATGTTTATGGATCCAATTTCATTTTACTGGTCCTTTAAAAATGCGACATTTGTTAAGATTCATCTGTTAAATATACCCAAAGTGGTAAAGGGTATCATATAGTCGGCCCCGTCCGACTTTACTACTTTCTTTACGGGTTTATTCTTCAGCCGATTCATATTCTGACCTCATCTTAGTTTAGCTTTACCGTCATCTCTTATGGATTCTGGTGTATCTTCGTCACCGTTCTAGTTGATACTAGAAGCTTTGCAAAATGTTCCTTCCATATCCTTAATACGCTTTCTGTATCTGACACCAGGCTTCCTTCTTCATATCTACATGAGGGTGTGCCTGCACCAAAGCTTTCGGTTTGTTGTTTTACTCGTTGGTAAGTTTTCTGGACTTCTTTCTGACTCCAGTACATCTCGATTTGCTCCCGTTCACGTGTTTATTGTTCTTTCTTTTTTCTGAAAATACGTTTCCGGACTTCTTTCTGACTCTTGTATATCTCGATTTGCTCCCGCTCACGTTTTTATTCCCTCCACCATAGTAAGGAGGGTATATTAATTTTGTTTTTCCGTTTGTAACTCATCGAGATAATCATTTCCGACCCTATACAGTATATATATATATATATATATATTCTTGATCAGCGTAAAATTCCATGACGATATAGTCATGTCCGTCTGTCCGTCTGTCTGTCGTAATCACTCTAGCGTCTAAACGAATTGAGATACATGGGCAAAATTTTGCATAGAGTCGTATTTTGTCTGCAGGCAGGTCAAGTTCGATGATGGCTGCAAATTTTGGCTTTATCGGTCCACGTTTAGGCATAGCTCTTGAGCGTGTTTTTCAACCGAATTCGAACCCAATTTTGAAATTTGCAACATTGGATTCTTATTGGGTACTTATTGTCTCCACAAAAAATTATAAATATAGGTCCACTTTTTCTGGTAGCCCCCATATAACGGTACCTCCTAATTGGCAGTATTTTGGGGGGTCTTGATCGTATTTATCCGCCGAATTAGCTGTAATTTAGTATTTTGAGTTCTTAATAGGTACCAAATCTCTCCACAAAAAATTATGAATATAGGTCCATTTTTTCGGATAGCCTCCATATAAGGGTACCCCCAATTTTCGGTATTTTCGGTTTCTTGAGCGCGTTTTTCAACCGAATTTGCTGCGATTTGGTATTTTATAGTCGTATATGGCCACAAATCTCCTTACCAAAAATTATTAATATTCGCCCCTTTTTTGGGGTAGTCCCCATATAACCCCATTTTTTATATCCTCCACCAAAGTATGGAGGGTATATTAATTTTTTCCGTTTGTAACTCATCGAAATAATCATTTCCGACCCTATAAAGTATATATATTCTTGATCAGCGTAAAATTCTATGACGATATAGCCATATCCGTCTGTCTGTTGTAATCACTCTAGCCTCTAAACTCAATAGGTCCTAAATCTCTCCACCAATAATTATGAATATATATGTATATTTTTCGGATAGCCCCCATACCCCCAATTTTCGGTATTTTGGGGTTCTTGAGCGCGTGTTTCAACCGAATTTGCTGCAATTTGTTATTTGGTAGTCGAATATGGTAACAAATCTCCCTACCAAAAATGATTAATATTCACCCCCTTTTTGGGGTAGTCCCTATTCATACCTATCCCTTTTTATACCATTCACCACACTGTGGTACAGGGTATTACGTCTTTGTACATATGTTTGTAACATTCAAAAGGAAACGAGATAGACACATGGTTCCTTTTGAGAATATGCATAGATTCACTTTCTGAGTCGATTTATGCATGTCCGTCCGTCCGTCTGTCCATGTTAAATTGTAAACAAAGCACAGGTCGCATTTATGATTAGGATTGGATGAAATTTGGCACAGCTCATTTATTTGTCCCAAGGACGAACCCTATTGAAACTGGGAAAAATCAGTTCAGATTTAGATACAGCTCCCATATATATTTTCGTCCGATTTAAGGTAAATGGTGCTGCAAAGTACCTAAGTATCTTTCGATTTGCTTGAAATTTGGAACAGCGTACTGAATGAAGCCTAGAGTGATGTGTGGGGAGTTTCAGGAAAATCGGTTCAGATTTAGATATAGATCCCATATATATTTTCGTCCGATTTAAGGTAAATGGTGCACCAGAGTCCGTAAATTTATTTCGATTTGCATGAAATTTTGCACGGGTTACTGAATTAAGTCTAGAATGATGTGTGGTGAGTTTCGGGAAAATCGGTTCAGATTTAGATATAACTCCCATATATATTTTCGTTCGGTTTAAGGTAAATAGTGCACCAAAATCCCTATATATCCTTCGATTTGCTTGAAAGTTGACATAGCGTACTAAATGGAGTATAGAATGATAAGTGGTGAGTTTGGGGAAAATCAGTTCGGTTCAGATTTAAATATATCTCCAATATATATTTTCGTCCGATTTAATGTAAATAGTGCAACAAAGTCCCTACATATCTTTCGATTTGCCCGAAATTTTGCATAGCGTACTGAATTGACTATGGAATGATAAGTGGTGAGTTTCGGGAATATCGGTCCAGATTTAGATATAGCTCCCATATAGATTTTTGCCCGATTTTATGGACAACGTATCAAATTGAGACTTGAATGATGGTATTGCGTTTTGTTGAAATTGGTGCAGATGCAGCCATAGCTTCCATATGTATTTTGAAAGGATGTCTGATTGAAATTACATTTTCAAATGTGCGGCGTACCAAAAAGCGTTTATCAATTTTGCTATAAATCATTTTCCATATATTTGCCCCATGGTACGCAGACGACTCTAAATTTGCCCGAATGAAATTAAATTTAGCAAATGTTGCAGGAAGTCGGCCCAGTACGACTTTACTACTTTCCTTACTCGTTTATATTGAAATAGTTATCTGACTTGATCCTGCGTTTTGAGTTTGGTTTTAAGACTCTGCTGTAATCATTTCACCTGCGCAGGATAGCGAGATAAAAAATTAGAACGTAAGGTTCGATAATGAACTATAGCCGCATTTAGACCTAGCCCCTGTGTGGAGGTTCCAGAAGGAGTGGACTGATATTCTCCATCTTTGAATTTGAACATAGTTTGGAAGAAATAATAAGATGGACAACGTTTGGATGAAATCTAATTTTTCTGAAACGGATTTGGTCCAAAGAAACATGGGATCTAAAGTGTATACAACCTCATTAGCCATAAGCCTGAGGGTATAATTATCCATTAAAAATTTCTGAAATTTGTACATAATCCGTTTTTAGAAATGTCAGTATAGGTCCACTTTGGAGGGTATCCAATGTTCGGTCCGGCCGAATTTAACACTTTTTTTACTTGTTTTAATTCGTTTGTATATCGTTTCAATTTTTCAACAGAAATTAAAACAACAACTGCCAAACAAATAGTCAATTGCACGTAGCATTATTAAATTATCTAGCTCTTTAAAAAGTTGTTAGCAAAACAAAACATGTTCATTATTATCAATTAAAATATACGTTTACAAATTTATATAGAATTTTTTTGCGGAATTTGATTTTTGTTCTTACCACAAAACAATGAATATGTGTTTTTTGTTGTTGTTGTTGCTGATGCAAATAATGATATGTTCACTGTCAGCCGTTGCCATTTGTTGGCTGACTGGATGGCTGGCTGGTGTTTGTGTTGTTGCTGGCTTTTTGTTGTTATTTTCGTCTCATTTAATATTCTGTCGAACTTTTAGCAAAGTGTTAAAATAATGTTAATGTTCAAAATGTCATAAAATTTACGGTATATTTAACATATTTTTTTCGCGTCGCTCGTTCGTTCGTTTTTTTTGTTGTGTGTTGTGATTCAAACGTTTTTCAATTTATTGTCATTAGTATATGAATGAGAGAGTGTGTGTTTGTGTGACCCTTTGTGTTTTATTATCCCTACAACACACACATGTCAAAGTCAGCACAGCAGCAGTAACATCGTCGATGTTTTGTTAAAACAAATTAGTATCATCTGAAATTAACACGTTTTTTATAGGCTCTGCAACACACACACACACAATGACACATACGTAAATGTTTGCCATGTATGTGTGTTTCCGGTTTTTTCTCTGCTACACACAGCCAAAGCATCGGCTGTTTACATGAAAAGCAGAAAAATCAGAAAACATGTCGTAATTAGAGTTACAATTTTAATAAATTGACGTTATGTTGTTTTTTTGCTCCGTTTTTTTTTAATTCATCGTTTGTGGTGTTCATCCGTTACACCCTCCGTTTTTGTATGCAAAATAGTAAAAAAAAAAATGAAAAAACGAAAACGAATAACAAATTGCAGCGATAAAAATGACAAAGTCCTATTCACCGCATAACTAGTGATTCTATTAATTAAAAACAAAATTCTGTTTTTGATATCGAAGGGTGAAATCAACTGTTATTAACAATTTATATACATACGAACAGATAGAGACCGACAGTCTGGCAGACAGACGGACGGACAGGCGACATGAACATGTTCTCTAATTAATGGAATTACACATATCATTAGTTTCAATATATATTCGTATGTATATGTGTGTGGGTATATGAATTATTTTCATTGACAGTTTTGCTATATTAAATTTAGATAAATCTTTTTGCGGTGAAGTTGTAAAAAAATGAAAATAAAAACAAATTCCATTTAAATGATAAACTTTGTTAATTGCTTTATCAGCGGGGTAAAAATAAAGACAAAACTATCAAGTGGAGGGGATTTTAGTCAATTATATCTAAAATCATTTATAAAGGATTTATTTGTCTGTCAATGAGTATTTGCAAACGACGTACACTGAGAATTTATAATTATATATGAATTTGGTTCCTATAGAAATCGTTATTAGTCCAGATGTATAGATAGTTCCCATATTAAAGATATGCAGAGAGTTTTCAATAATATCGACATCGATACACTTATCAAATTCTTTAAAACTTTTCGAGTCTACCAGGCATAAGTTGGAATATATGGATAGACTGGAGCATATACCACATTATTATCAGGAACAATGTATGACACCTACCGCTAGGAATAAATTTGTCACTACTCCTGTGGTTTACAACTGTAAATAGTCTTTTAATGAACTCCAACGAAGGAGAATTTGAACCAATCCGTTCGGCAGACCACATTATAATACTTCCAAAGTACTGAATCTAAACATATAATCCATAAGGTAAATGGAAACGATATATACCGAGAGCTGTTTTTGAGAATATGCGTAAAATTACTTTCTGAGTCGATCTATGCATGACCATCAGTCGGTCTGTCCATGTTAAATTGTAAACAAATTACAGATTGCAATTATGATCCGAATGAGATGAGACTTGGAACAGGTCACTTATTTGATCGAAGGGCGAACTCTATTGAAATTGGAGAAAATCGTTTCAGATATAGATATACCTCCATACATATTTTCGTCCGATTTTGAGTAATTAGTGTCTCAAACTTCCAATTTTTGTACGATAATGAGTACTGAATTAAGTAGAGATTGGTGTGTGTGAAGTTTTGTTTTCCGTTTTAGATTTAGTTCCTATACATATTTTCGTTCGTCTCTATGTAAATGGTGCACTAAACTTCCGAGATATGTTCGATTGAGACAAAATTTCGCGTATCATACTAAATTGAGCCTAGAATGACATGTGTTAAGTTTCTTTGAAAGCGGTTGAGATTTAGATATAGCTCCCATATATATTTTCGTCCGATTTTATGTAAATGGTGCATCAAAGCTCTTATATTTCAGTAAATTATTCATCTAGTACCCAAAGTTTGTACGATTGAAATGAAATTTTCTACAGAGTGCGGGAATAAATTTCGAATTACGTGTGCTACCAAAATACCGAAAATTTAGGGGTCCCGACATCCCAAAAATTCGACCACTATTGACAATTTTTATAGGAAGATTTGGCACCCAATTAGAACCAACAAGTGAAAAAGCTTTAAGTTCGGCCGGGCCAAACTTTTGATAACCTCCACCATAGATATACTGACAGGTACTAAAATGAAAATATAGGGAACATACCAAAAAGTGGTCCTATACCGACATTTCTACAAACTGATTATGTTAACCATGAATTTTTAATAGAAAATTATGGCTAATTAGGGTGTATACACTTTGACACGGTGAGATAGTGCCACATCGAAATATTGGTTCTAGGTCGGGGTCGAATAGGGGGGTCGAATATTAATAATTTTAGGAGATTTGTTACCATATACGACTACAAAATACCAAATTGCAACGAACTCGGTTGAAAAACGCGCTCAAGAACCCCAAAATACCCTTATATGGGGGCTATCCGAAAAAATTGAACTATATTCATAATTTTTTGTGGATTGGTACCTATTAAGAACTCAAAATACTAAATTACAACCAATTCGGTGGAAAAATACGATCAAAACCCCCAACATACTGAAAATTTGGAATTCGCGAATTCGGTTGTAAAACGAGCTCAAGATCCCCAAAATACCGAAATTTGGTGGATACCCTTATATGGGAGCTATGCCTAAACGAACTTGACCTACCTGCAGACAAAAGACAAAGCTATTTTAAATTTCAGCACCCTATCTCAATTCCTTCCTTCAGAAGATAGCGTGATTGCAACAGACGAACGAACGGACCTGATAAAAAATATATACACTTTATAGGGTCGGAAATGAATAGTCCGATGAGT
>NW_026887171.1:0-11621 GCF_032173495.1 Musca vetustissima | reverse complement strand
TTACAAATATTAGTTTGGGGGGAAAAGAAATCCATTATTTTTATATAAAATTATTTAACATCGTTCGGCATGTCCGATTTGGGCCAAATATGCACCGTTTTGTTTTGATTTGTTGCCATTTAAAAGGTAACTTCATAATGTCTCTCTCATAGAAGTCATGTTCCCTATTTGCCAAAACAAACTTACAATCCTCCCTGGACACAAATTTTTTATCATTAAATAAATTTTGCAATTCAAGAACAAGATGATAATAGCTTGGTGTCAGGTCCGGATTGTATGTCGGATGCATTAAAACTACCCAACCAAAGTTTCCGAGTCACTGAAGATGTGTGTGGCCTATCGTTGTCCTGGTGGAACACGACACAGGGTTATCGTATGTTATCCATTTCTCATCTCCAGTTACCATCCTTTTATGAAATGGGTCTATATCAATCCAAGGATTCGCGGATGGAATTTCGATTCATTCTATTTTTTCCTGTAAATTTCTAGGGCACCCAAACATCGAGCTTCTTTTTGAATCCAGCTTTGTGTAAATGGTATTCACTCCTCAAGACCCCACAATTGTCACTTGCTTTTTAGGCAAATGATTTCCAAATCAAGATTTAATGTGTTATAACTTTGGTCCAATATTTTACGGTTGTAAAAGTATATAACAAGGTCTGACTGAAAATTAAAATAGTGCTTAAAAACATTTGGTCTTTTCCTATTTTTTGCACTATTTTTTACTACGTTAAAATTTGTTCCTTTATGATATCAAAAATAGTAAAAGTTAGTAGATCCCTGCAATACGGGAAAAGGCCAAATTGCCACTATGCAAAAGTATCATTAGCTGCATCTTACTTCTTAAAATAGTGATTGAAGTAAGCACACATTGTAATAAAAATCATAATTTTAATTTTCTAAATAAATAAATAAATTTACATATGAAATAATCATATTACTTTCCATATCCAATTAATTTAAATTTATTAAAATTTCGCATAATTTAACTATATTATAAAATACAACACTTAATTATATACAATTTTATAACCTAAATACATTGGGTTTTCTTTAAAACGGAATTGAGTATTATCAAGTAAATAATCTGTTATAATTTACAATGGCTAATTAATTAATTTGCGTTAGGTAATCTCAAATACAACGTTTTCTTACAATAAAACAATTTTCGTCTATTTTCCCCCGTCCATTTTGTGGGGATTTTTACAACGAAAATGCAACCCTGCTCGCCATGGCGACATTGACAGCAGGCGAGCTGTGTTCTGTTTACCTAAGAAAACAGTGTTGCATGGCCCTTGTCATTCTACGTTGAAGTTTATTATCGCACGCACGTGGTGGCACTCTTTCAATAGGAAACATCAGTCCGCGTGTTTTTGCTGCCGTGCGTTGCTTCGTTTTTTCTAATTTGTGAAATTTTCTAAATTTTGAATTAAATCTAAATATGGGTAAACCTGGATTCTCACCAAGAGGAGGTGGTGGCGGCGGCGGTGGTGGCCGTGGAGGTTTCGGAGGCGGTGGACGTGGTGGTGGCGGTGGCCGTGGAGGTTTTGGAGGAGGTGGACGTGGTGGTGGCGGCGGTGGCCGTGGAGGTGGTGGTGGCCGTGGAGGTTTCGGCGGACGTGGAGGCGGTGGTGGTGGCCGCGGAGGTGGCGGTCGTGGAGGATTTGGAGGTCGCGGTGGTGGCGGCCGTGGAGGTGGAGCTGGACGTGGCCGTGGAGGCGGTGGTGGTGGCTTCAAAGGTGGCAAAACTGTTGTCATCGAACCCCATCGTCATGAAGGTATCTTCATTGCCCGCGGCAAAGAAGATGCATTGGTTACACGCAACTTTGTACCTGGTTCCGAAGTCTACGGTGAGAAACGTATCTCCGTCGAAACAAATGGCGAGAAAGTCGAATACAGAGTCTGGAATCCTTTCCGTTCCAAGTTGGCTGCTGCCGTCTTGGGTGGTGTTGACAAAATTCACATGCCTCCTGGCTCTAAAGTATTGTACTTGGGTGCTGCCTCTGGTACAACTGTATCACACGTTTCCGATATTGTCGGCCCCGAGGGTCTTGTATATGCTGTAGAATTCTCACATCGTTCTGGTCGTGATCTGATAAATGTAGCCAAAAAACGTACCAACATCATCCCCATCATTGAAGATGCCCGTCATCCACACAAATACAGAATGCTGGTCGGTATGGTCGATACCATCTTCGCCGATGTAGCCCAACCTGATCAGGGTCGTATTGTTGCCCTGAATGCCCAACATTTCCTTAAGAATGGCGGTCACTTCGTCATCTCCATTAAGGCTTCCTGTATCGATTCCACCGCCCAACCTGAGGCTGTGTTTGCTGCCGAAGTGAAGAAGATGCAAGCGGACAAATTGAAACCACAAGAACAGATTACCTTGGAACCCTATGAACGTGATCACGCTGTTGTGGTCGGTGTATACAGACCGCCAGCAAAGGGTGCCGATTCATAAGCATTTAGATATTTTGAATGTTTTATTTTTTAACTGATAAACAATTTAATTTAGCTTTAAGAGTATTCACCTACCTACAAAACTACCTATATTACCTACCATTTTTTTTAATTTTACGTTTTTTTCTTCTATAAAAAAAAAAACAAAAGTACAGAAAAATGCAAAAGTTTTTTATATTTAGAATAATATAAAAAAGAATGATGAGAACTAAGAATTTTAAATAAAAATAACTTGTAGAATCAAGTTGAAAAAAATCGTAAAACAAGCTGTGGATTTTCATCTTTTTGTTTTAATTTTTTTGGGTTATGATATTTACAAAAAACATGTGGAGAGCGTCTGTTTATAAACATATAGAGACACACGCACTGTACCTTGTTTTGATATCTATGGCTGGCCAACATGTGGTTGCTCAATTCATTATTATGAATTGTTGTAAATATGGTAGTTATGTACATCATTATGGACTTCGTTACATTTGTTGTAAAACATATCCATATATTTCAAATATGTTTACGATTTCGATTTTAGATTTAGATTAACTTTGAACAGCGGATATTTATTTATTTACCTTTCATATCTTGTTTATCTTATATAACAAATTGTTTGTTCAGCATACTAACAAACTGTTACTTAATACAATTTTTAAAATAATGTTATATGAACTCTTTTCTATGGATGTAAATGTCAGAAAGGTTTTATAATCGGTATTGTGATTATTAAGATATATATTGTATTTTTGCGAACAAAACATATAGTAAGGATAATGACACTTGAAAACGAAGTCTTAGATCAATTTCCTCTTAACCGATAGTCTTGTAAATATAGGAAACCTTCTGTGGGTAGAATGAAAATTATCAAGACAACAGTCTGTTATAATTTGTCGATATAAAAAACTTAGAGGAAATAGCTTGCAGGAATATATATAATTTGAATAATTTGAATCGATTGTATTTTATAATCTTCTGTAGACCGAAGGCATTATATTGAAGAAAAATTGTGTTGACTTATCTATACTACATATTATATATTATTTTGTTTATATAGATTAGAATAATACCCATATATGTATAAACTTCTATAGGGGGACTTACTTTTTCTCATGAGACAAGTTGTAATCTCGATATAGTTCATAATATTCAATACAGTTTTGAAATTTTACACATATATTGCTACTACTCACAGTGTCAAATCTTCCTACCGAATATTTATAATGACATAGCCTCTATATAAACTTAAGGTATTTTGAATGTCCACCTTATGGTAGTGGTTATAATATTCCGTTAAGGGATCCCCACCCATTCTCGATCTTAATTTTTCAAGATTTTCAATGGGCTGGTAAATCAATACCAATGCTTGTTAAGGTTTGTAACTTTGCACATATATATTTGAAGATTTAAAAGAGAAGAAAAATAATTTACAAAAATTTTTTGTAATTTTTGTTGTTATTGACTTCGCTCTAAAATTAACAAAATGGCCGGCCTTTGAAAAAATATTTTTGGGAAATTGCCAATTTTTGACCAAAAACCAAGTTAAAAAATAAAGAAAATCTTCACCGATTGGCTTTATCCTAGTTCATACGATTGCTATACACTCACAGAGAAACGTGTAAAAATTTGGAATCGATTGGGTTATTAGTTTTTGAGTTATCGTGCCCGCCATTCGCAAAAGAGAAAAACGCGTTTAAAGTTTGAGAAGCCCTTTAGCCGTCACTTGATGCTGACAGAATAAATCGGCTATATCTTCAAGAGTTCTTCAGATTTTCACTTGAAATTTAGTAGGGACATTCTTGAATTAGTGTAGATTCGAATTAAATCAAAAAAAATTTGGACCCCGAGAATGGGGGGGGGGGGGGTCCCCTAAAGTGGAATGTTTGCGAAAATGCATGTCAATGAAAATATATGATTCACCATATATAGATATGGTTATATATGATGTATTTATACCAATGGCAATATATTGTGTAACCCATCGACATAATAATTTCCGACCCTATAAAGTATAACTATTCTTGATCAGAGTAAAATTTTATGACGATTTAACCATGTCCGTATTTTCTAATCACTCTAGCGTCTGAACGAATTGAGATAGATCGCCAAAATTTTGCATAGATGCGAATTTTGTCTGCAGACAGGCCAAGTCTGAAGATGGGCTATATCGGTCCATGTTTAGGAAAATCACCCATATAAAGGGTATCCCAATTTTTTGTATTTTAGGGTTCTTGAGCGCGTTTTTCAACCGACATCGCTGACCGAAGATGGGTTATATCGGTCCACGTTTAGACATAACACCCATATAAGGGTATCCCAAATTTTTTGTATTTTAGGGTTCTTGAGCGCGTTTTTCAACCGAGATCGCTGAAATTTGGTAGTACATTGAATTCTTATTGGGTACCAAATTTCTCCACTTAAAATTATAAATTTTGAGGGTATAATTTTCGGTATTTTGAGGGTTTGGATCGCATTTTTCACCCGAATTGGCTGTAATTTAGCACTTTGAGTTTTTTTTTTCGGTAGTAAATCACTCACTTAAAATTATAAATATAGGTCAATTTATTCGGAGAGCACCCACATAAGGGTATCCTCCATTTTTCGGTATTTAGGGGTCCTTGAGCGCGTATTTCAAACAAATTCGCGGTGATTTAATATTTTATTCTACCTGCGGAGTATGTCGACATAAAAAAAAAAACTAGAAAGCTATGATCGAGATTGAACTACATCGGCCCGGAGTTAGGTCTAGCTCCCATATAATGATACCTACCGATTTTCGGTATTTTCAATATTTATCGTAAAAGAAAGTTATTGTGATGCAAAAATGTTAGTTTCGAAATTGAGCTATATCAGTACTCAATTAGGCCTAGCACTTCATATAATGATAACTACAATTGTTCTGTAATTCCTACACGATGTAATTAATATTGGTCCCGCGTTAGGTATCGCCTCAAGGACGTGCTCATACACATTTTTTTTCTGCAATGACAATTTTCATATTGAACCAGCAGCTTCTAACCGAAATAATACCATTGTACCGTGTTGATGGCCTCAAAAACTGTGTCCTCTAAATTGAAGTATTTTGGGGATGTTCCATCCCACCATGCATCGCCAATATCGGTCCACATTTTTGTGTATTTGGTGTACATTATGGTTTACACAAATCGGTCTGTAGAAATGTCGGTATAGGTCCACTTTTTGGTATGTTGTACCGTGTTGATGGCCTCAAAAAACTATGTCCTCTAAATTGAAGTATTTTGGGGATGTTCAACGTCATCATGCATCGCCAATATCGGTCCACTTTTTGGGGTATTTGGTGTACATTATGGTTTACACAAATCGGTCTGTAGAAATGTCGGTATAGGTCCACTTTTTGGTATGTTCCCTATATTTTCATTTCAAGTACCTATCAGAATACCTATGGTGGAGAGTATCCAAAGTTCGGCCCACTTGTTCGTTTGTTGATCGGTTAATATTTATGTGATTAAATCGACTAAAATCGTTATATATGTATTTAGCATAGCATATTTATTATCCGAACACCGGTGAACGCCACCAATTATGAGAAACTGTTGTAAAAATTTAGAGATAGAGATTTAGAAGAGGCAGGGTGCACTCCTGCGATCATCTATATCTTGGTCCATGTATATTTTTTTTTTTTGTATGGAAGTGCAGATTGCACATATTACATTCCGAAATTTTGCACAGATTATGGAATTAAAAATGTAGAATGATTTGTGCCAATATTAAGGTACATATTCCATGTATGATTTTGCAAGATCCGTCCGATTGACACGAGTTTGATCTAACCAGCTTCAGAAATATATAGCTTACATATAAAATTGGTTCTGTTTAATGTATCGATCGATAGGAAATTTTGTCCATACAACCAAAATCAATACTTACGAACACATGTGTATCGTATCGATACACCTTCTCATACGATAATCATTTCACTCATAATGGGGAGTATAAATTCGACTTACCGATTTTTAAATAATTTTCTATTAGGCTATCTTAAAATTTATTTCCTTCAATCTTTAGGTTATCCGAATAATTATTCCCTGCATACAAAAAATACCTGTATTTTTGGTTCAGAGATTTACTAATGTAAACATTTCTTGCATTGAAGACATCCACCATACTTTAGTACTCTTTTGTCTGTACGGAACTGTCTTATCGACGTCTTATCTTTGAAATAGAGTCGATAAACCTATTTTTCTAGTTTACATTTAGACCACCAGGTGTATATGTTCAAACTGTAGTTTGTAGAAAACAATTGAAGTAAGAGCTTCAATGAAGTCTTTTCAATGGTCAATATTTTTCTATAGGGAAAAATGATATTTTATAGGAACATTTAAATCTAGGCTCCCACGATATTTTTCTATAGAAAACTATTCTTGCAGTCATAGATTTTAAGGGAGTTTTTGGAAGCCTTCACAGGCGTGGCATTTTTTTGAGAAGAACTTTTTAGGAAACCTAGAAATGTGGATTTTTAAAGAAAATTTTTTTAGGAGCGCTCACAGGCATGAATTTTTTTGAGAAGAATTTTTTGAAGCCGCAATAGACCTGGATTTTTTTTCAGGGATTTTTTTTGCATGATTTTTTTTTTTTTTTGAAAAATTATCAGGGACCCTCACAAGCGTGGAATTTTAAAGAAAAAAACTTCAGGGACCAAATTATTTATTTTTTCAAAGACTTTTATAAGGAGAGAATTTAAAAAAAATTTTTAGGTCATACATAAGGCGTGGATTGGATAAAATAAGAACTGAGGTTCCAAATGATTTTTTTCTATAGACAAAAAATTTCAAAACTGTTTTAAAATACAAAAAGGAATCATCTAAGCATTTGCCCATTACCCCCCGTACATATTGCTAATGAGTTATAAAAAATTGAAACACTTTCTTTTTATGGAATTTTCAAAATATGTTTTTCTTTGTTCTTGTTGAGTTTTCCAATTAGCATCATTATAAATGATGGATTCGAAATTGAAAATTACTTTACGAATATGACACATAAAGGCCTTTCTCCGACATAAAAGATGCCTACCACTTCGGTATCATATTTATTGATTTTTGTTGTTTTAAATTGATGGAATCGATGTTTAGTTGGACTAATGGAATTCATCAAAATGACAGAATGCACAATGGGATTGTGGATGCAGTCAGCGGGTGTTAATTACATTTATTGGTAAAGAGAGCCTCTTGCCGAACAAAAACAAAAACACATATCAACAAATTGAAATTTGAAAAACTAACGGAAAACAATAATAAATGAATATTTTTTGGCGGCGGCAAAATGATTGTTTCCTTTGATACTCCTCCAACTGTGACAGTTGTAATTGGGTTGGAGGCAAAAGAAGGAAAACATCCTTAATGATGCTTCCCAAAAAAGAGGAAGATTTGTTTTGTTACAGATGAGTATCTTTATTCTCATAAACTACTCTTAGATTTTCTTTTCGGATTAGGAAATAAAAAAAAAAAAACGAGAAACAATAACAAAAAAAATGTAAACTTAAAAAATAACAATAAATTCATCCCTGCCACAGAAAAAGGAACTCCCATTGTGAGAGTGTGTGAGCCCGTCTGTGATAACAAAGGAGCGAATGGGATGGAAAAACATCTGTCAGTCAGTCGACTATCTTGGCTAACCTTTCTGCACGTCAAAACAAAAAAAGAAACATTACCGCCACGAAAACAAAAGCCACTAATAATCGAAGCATGCACAGAAGATAAAAAAAGGAGAACTACGCCCTAATTGCTGTTCTTTTAGAAGTTTGTGTTCTGTTATTTCTGCGGATTGAACAAAGGATTTCAGTTAACTGTATTAAATCAGAGGAAAAAATACTTTGTAACAAGGAATAAAAGGATTATGGCCATTAGATATGGGAACCAAAGAGCAGGGAACAGGGATCCACATAAAGCCTGGATTTTGAAACAATATTTTCAGGGGTCCACACAAGGCGCGGATTTTTAAAATATATTTTTTCAGGTGTCCACACAATGCGTGAATTACAAAAAAAAAAAAAATTCTGGGGTCCACACAAGGCTTGGTTTTAAAAAATTGTTTTTTTGTTGTCCAGACAGGACCTGTATTAAAAAAAAAAATAAAAACAAGTGAAAAAGCATTAAGTTCGACCGGGCCGAACTTTGGATACCCTCCACCATAGATATACTGACAGGTACTTGAAATGAAAATATAGTGAAACATACCAAAAAGCGGACTCATAACGACATTTCTACAAACCGACTATGTAAACCATGATACAAATTTCAGAAATTTTTAATGGATAATTATACCCCTCAGTCATATGGCTAATGAGGGTGTATACACTTTGACACGGTGAAAATAAGCCTCATCGAAATATCGGTTCTAGACCCCATGTTTCATTGGACCGAATTTGTTTTAGAAAATTTTGATTTCATCAAAACTTTCTCCATCTTTTTATTTCTTCCAAACTTAGTTCAAGTTCGAAGATGGGAAATATCGGTCCACTCCATCTGGTACCTCCCACAGGGCAGCTAGGCCTAAATGCGGATTATAGTTCATATATAGTTCATTATCGAAACGTACGTTCTAGTTTTTTATCTCGATATCCTCCGCAGGTGAAATGATTGCAACAGAGTCTTAGAACCAAACCCAAAACGTGGAACAAATTAGATAACTCAGCACCCTATCACAATTCCTTCAGAAGATAGCTTGATTCCAGTATACGGACGGACAGACCTACGGACATGGCTAAATCGTCTTAGAATTTTACCCTAATCAAGAATAGGGTCGGAAATGAATATTTCGATGAGTTACAAACGGAATGACAAAATTAATAATATATATATTATATATATATATAATATACCACCCCGTATATTACCCCAAAATGGGGGCGAATATTAATAATTTTTGGTGGGGAGATTTGTTACCATATACGACTACAAAATACCAAATTGCAACGCATTCGGTAGAAAAACGCGGTCAAGAACCCCAAAATACCGAACAATGGGGGTATCCTTATATGGGGGCTATCCAAAAAAATGGACCTATATTCATAATTATTTGTGGAGAGATTTGGTACCTAATAAGAACTCAAAATACTAAATTACAGCCAATTCGGTGGAAAAATACTATCAAAACCCCCCAAAATACTGAAAATTAGGAGGTACCGTTATATGGGGGACTACCAGAAAAAGTGGACCTATATATATATAATTTTTTGTGGAGGTATTTAGTACCCAATAAGAAGAACCCAATGTACGCGCTCAATAACCCCAAAATACCGAAAATTGGGGGTTACCGTTATATGGGAGCTATGCCATCTTCGAACTTGACCTGCCTGCAGACAAAAGACAAACCGATGCAAAATTTCAGCACCCTATCTCATCTCCTTCAGAAGATAGCGTGATTACAACAGACGGACGGTCAGACGGATGGACATGGCTAGATCGTCTTAGAATTTTACCCTGATCAAGAATATATATACTTTATAGGGCCGGGAATGACAAAATTAATATAACCTCTGTACTATGGTGGAGGGTATAAAAAATATTTAAGGTGTCCATACAGGGCCTGGATTTTTTTTTTTAATTTAAGGGGTCCAGACAAACCTATGCAAAAGTTCAGCACCCTATCTCATCTCCTTCAGAAGATAGCGTGATTACAACAGACGGACGGACAGACGGATGGACATGGCTAGATCGTCTTAGAATTTTACCCTGATCAAGAATATATATACTTTATAGGGCCGGGAATGACAAAATTAATATAACCTCTGTACTATGGTGGAGGGTATAAAAAATATTTAAGGTGTCCATACAGGGCCTGGATTTTTTTTTTTAATTTAAGAGATCCAGACAGGGCCTGGATATAAAAAATTAAGAGGTCTACACAAGACCTGTTTTTTAAAAATTATTTTTTTATGGGTGAAGTCCTTCTGATTTTCAGAATAATACTTTTTTGTCTTCTGTAGAAGACCTACTGGTCTCCTAGAAAAAGACCTAGAAGAATACCTACTTATCTTCAATGAGAATACCCTTTGGTCTTCTGTGAGACGACCCTTTAGACTTCTGTGAGATGACCCTTTGGTCTTCTGTGAGAAGACCCTTTGGTCTTCTGTGAGAAGTCCCTCTATGAGAAGTCTTTCAGGTCGTTTATGAGAAGTCCCTTTGGTCCTCTATGGGAAGATCTTCTGGTCCTTTTTTAAAATACCTTCCGGTCTTCTATGAGAGGAACATCTAGTTGTCTATTAGAAGTCATTTTTGCATTCCATAAGAAGACTTTCATGTCTTCCATGAGACGAACTCCTGGTCTTCGTTAAGAAGTCCTTTTGGTGTTCTATGAGAAGACGTTTTGGATCTTCTAAAATCAAATTCGTACCTTCGATACATAGAGGTCTTTCTGTAGGACTTTATATTAAAATCTCTAAAGATTTTTGGCAATTTTTTACACTTCATAAAAATTTATACTTTTTGCTTTCCTTAATAAAATAAATTCGTTTTGCTTTAATTCATCGACATTGGTCTTGAAATTGCCGAACGAGACTGACAGTCCGTCGATTGTATCGGGGGAATGAATCGTAATGGCTTTATATGCCGAGCTTTTGTTATCACCAACAAAGAACCGCTGCTGCTCCTGCTGCAGCTGTGATTATTCCTGATTTACAGTGGCATTGATTAGAAGTCCTTTCAATTGTTCGGCGGGACTGTCTAGTCGTAAATTTTCTACAAAAGCAACCAAAAAAAAAAAAATCCAATCAATGGATGGATAAATCGACAATCGAAAAAATAAAAATAAAAATGTTGCTGATCCACCGTTCAAAACCAATTCGCTGTAAATCCAAAACCAATAAAACCTTACGCACACACACACACACACACCCATACAAACACACCGTCATTTTATTACTCATCTGTCTATCTGTCGGACTGTCGTCCATTTCGAGGACTGCCTAATACAATTTATGTGAGAGAGACCGAGCGACGCAATTCAATTTGTGACGAGGCTTAAAAGACAATAATGCTTTGAACCAAAAACGACAACAACAACAACAAACTGAAATGGAAATACTAAGTAGGAAAAATTGGATTTATTCCGAAGCACCGTCATAACATTTGTTATTGGAAAAATGTGGGGACTCTGTGTAGAAAACGCCATATAGCGCAAAAACTAAAATGGGA
>NW_026887170.1:0-11509 GCF_032173495.1 Musca vetustissima | reverse complement strand
CTCAGCGCGTCTACATATTGTAACTTGCCGACTGAGACAAAATTTAAAGCCCTGCAGCTGGTCTATGAAGATTCACAGGCCCTTAAGCTAGTCTATATAGTTCCACTAAACTAGCATCTCGTCTAAGATAGGCTCAAAGACATCACCTTGTCTGAATCCTCGTTAAATATTAAAGGGCTCTTAGAGGTCATTTTTCGACTTTAACTGCTGGCCTTGTGTCAGTTAAAGTTATCCTACATAACCGTATTAATTTTGCAGGAATTCGGAACGAAGACATGACTTTAAAAACCTTCTAACGGATAGGGTTGTCGAATGCAGCTTATCGTCGAATAGGTGAATTGTATCGAAGTATTTTTGTTGGTATTTTCCAGGATTTGGCACATAATGAAAATCTGATCAATGGTGGATTTACTAGGCCTGAAGCCGCATTGGTATGGTCTGGAGCTGGATAGCACTTTTTATGTGATGGGGATTAGACTTATTCCTCTATAGTTGGGCACGCATGGCATCCTCTAGCCCAATTATACTAATCAGATGGTGCATGTTCCTGGCCAGCATCAGACCACCAGCCTGTTGCTTTACTGTCCTTCAGTCGATTAATTGCTACTCTGACCTCATATTGGCTAGGTGGTATACAATCTATACCGTCATCTCTTATTGCTTCTGCGGTATCTTTTTCACCGCCACTATTTGATACCAGAAGCTTTTCAAAATGCTTCTTCCTGATCCACAACACGCTGTCTGTATCTGACACTAGGATTCCTTCTTCATCTCTACAGGAAGATGTACCTGCACCAAAGCCTTCGATTTGGTGGTTTACTCGTTGATAAAATTTCCAGACTTCATTCTGACTCCTGTACATCTCGATTTTCTCCCTGTCACATTTTTCTTGTTCTTACTTCTTTTTTCTGAAAACACGTTTCTCCTTTTCTCTCGATAATTCTTCATCACATTATGTGTTGTTACTGTCTGCAGTAGCAGTGTCGTACTATGGGTTTCTTTATGGTGATCTTTCGTACCCAAGTGCTGCTTCTGCTGCAGTTTGTAGGGAGTACGGTGGATGGGTGGGTTTCTGATATCTATTGTGTTTGAATCTTTTTGACGTTGAGTTTCCGTGTTGTGTTAGATCGCACCTTTGCTGCAACATTAAGACGGAGTGAATATGGAGACGAGGTTTTTTTATTTTCTTATTAATAAATCCGCAGCCAAATTGATGTCTCGTTTAAGGGAACCCCCCCCCCCTCATTCTGGATTTTAATTTTTCAAGATTTTCAATGGGCTGGTAAATCAATACCAATGCTTGTTGAGGTTTGTAACTTTACACATATATAATTGAAGATTTAAAATAGAAGAAAAATAATTTACAACAATTTTTTGTTGTTGTTTTTTGTATATAAAGAAAAGTATTTATTTTTGATGGCGGGCACGATAACTCCTCACTGGAACATCGGAATCCGAAAATTCCAACGGTGTTAGAAAGAGTACATGTCTGGCTATAGTATGAACTAGGATTATTGACTTCGCTCTAAAATTAACAAAATGGTGGACCTTTGAAGAAATATTTTTGGAAAATCGTCGATTTTTTACCAAAAACCAAGTTAAAAAATAAGGAAGATCTTCACCGTTTGGCTTTATCCTAGTTCATACGAGAGCTATACACTCCCTGAGAAACGTTGCAAAATTTGGAACCGATTATGGATTATGGATTATTAGTTTTTGAGTTATCGTGCGCGCCATTCGCAAAAGAGAGAAAAACGCGTTTAAAGATTGAGAAGCCCTTCAGCCGTTACTTGATGCTGACACAATAAATCGGCTATATCTTCAAGAGGTCTTGAGATTTTCATTTGAAATTTTGTAGGCACATTCTTTAATTAGTGTAGATTCGAATTATATAAACAAAAACTTTGGCTCCGAGAATGGGGGGTCCCCTTAATACAAGTTGTAATACAGTGCGCTATCTCCCCATCCAGTGTGCTGTGTGAACGACTAAAGCCAATGGTTAATGACATTATTGGACCATACCAGTGCGTGTTCAGACCTGGCAAATCCACCATTGACCAGATTTTCACTCTGCGCCAAATCCTGGAAAAGACCCACGAAAAATACATCGACACATTCCACCTATTCGTCGACTATAAAGCCGCATTCGACAGCTCTATCCGTTCAGAGGTATTTAAAGCTATGTCTACGTTCGGCATTCCTGCAAAATTAATACGACTATGCAGGATAACTTCAACTGGCACAAGGTCAGCAGTTAAAATAGGGAAGGACTTCACGAAGTCATTCAATACCGAACGAGGGTTCATACAAGGTGACAGCCTCTCGTGTGACTTTTTAACATCCTGCTGGAAAAGGTCATACAAGACGGAAATGTGAACAGTACTGGCACTCTGTACACCAAACAACAAATGTTACTCGCCGATGACATCGATATAATGGGTCGAACATTGCGAACGGTAACAGCCACCTTTTTAAAGTAGAAGGAGTTTTCCGAGTGTGGGCAACTAACCCTACGCCTCAACCCTTACATATAGTTATTATGTATGAAATCGCAGTATATATCAGCACATTATTTCAACCGATGATTAAAGTGGGGAGGTCAGTGTTCACAAATGAGATGAAAGAGGGAATATAAGCCTGGGTTTGTGAAAATCATAGAGAGTTTCAGCGTTCCTTGCAAAGAAATGCACTTGATTCGAACGACACAACACTGACTGACACCCTTTTTACATGATTCTTCTCTTTTTTAGATATTTAGATATAATATCAATGTGTATATGTATGTGTAACTTGGCTTATTTTTATTATTTCTTCCGAACTACTCTTTGGATACAATTTTCATTCACCATTCACATTTTATCTTGATTTTTTTTATTATTCAACTAATTGTTTAATTTTATAAAAGCCTGAAACTGAAACGAAGCAAAAATTCTAAATGTTTTTTTTTTATATTTTTAGTAGTTACTCAAAATATGTCATAAACATATACACACACACATAAAATTCCATTTAAAAACTGAAAGCCTAAACAAATATTCTCTTTGACTTTCTACTAATGGCAGCAAATATTTAATATTCATAACAACAACAATACCAACAGGAATATATTGCAATTACTCTATTTAGATTAGAAAATAAAACACACAAATTAAAATAGCAAACAAAACAGAAAATATATTGGGAAAAATATTGCACAAATTCTCAAATATATATACAAGCACACATAAACTCAATGCACACACCCACACACATAATAACACACAAAAACTAAAAATTATGTTATGTTATGAAACAAAATTGATACCACCAACAACAAAAATTCACATTAAAAATTTAACAACAACCATTTATTCACTGAAAGAAAAATCTAAAAAAAAAAAACAAAAAATTACTTCAATTTTTCACATGCTACCAAAACTTTTTGTTTTATAAATTACTAAAAAAATTTTTACAATAACATCTATTTTTATTTTAAAAACAACTGAATTTATCAAAAAAAAAAAAAACAAAAACTTAAAAAATCTGCAATTTATTTTAATTTAAATGAAACTGTACAAACAAATCTAAACAGAAGGTTATAGTAGATATTCCACTACTCCCCCTCTCTGCACACAACCACATCGCTGATGAAAATGACAACCTAATGTACGAATACATTAAGTCTTCTTCCGTTTCCGCAATGCTGCAACAAAACAAATATGTAAACTATACAGGGGTTCGTTATGGTAACATCCGGTTTAGTTTAGAAGTCCTCAAGCCATAAATGGCTCACCCTCTATTACAAACCAAACACACATACTCACACTAGCATATTCGTACATACACAGATAATAGTGATAAATGCAAAACTGTCCCACACAAATAGCATAGATTTGTTTTCAATATACCCCCCAACGTTTTAGAAGGAGTGTGCAACGAATATACACATTAGTATTACAAAAACAACAAATCTCTTAGCGGAAGCGAAAAAAAAAACAAAAACAAGATTGCCATCCTCATTATTGGTCTTGAACAACATCAACAGCAGAAGGATATTTGATTATATATTGAATATAATATTTAAAATGCAGAGTTTATATTTAAAATTTGCCTGATAAAACGAAGACGTTTCAGTACCATATAAAGATTGATGAACCGACGCATTGCTTTGAGCCGATGTGTTCGAGCTTACATTGTCGCATCTTCTTCTTCTTTCTTCTTTTTATACTCTCCAACATTGTTTAGATCATTGTATAGAATCAGATTTATGCTCGTTTGAAGGGTGACATTTCGCAGTAAACAACCAGTAACCAAAGTTCAAAAGTCGGACGGGCCGACTATATGATACCCTTCACCATTTTGGGTACAAATCTGAAATTTATGAAAAATTAAATGTCAATTATCGAGCAAAATATGTAAAAGATCTATATGTATATATATATATATATATATATAAATGGACGTATTTGAGCAACCGTGGCATCCACCATTTGCTATGCTGCAACACAGTGCGCTATCCAAAATTTATCTCGACACAAAATCCAATACAAAACTTGACATGCATCAATCTAGACCTAATTCAATTACTTAGCTGGCTTGTGAGAGAACTTTCGTTCCCTAAACCGAACTTAAACCAGTAAGGAAAGTAGTAAAGTCGGACGGGCCGACTATATGATACCCTTCACCACTATGGGTATATTAAACAGGACTATAACATAGAATTGGATGAAAAAAAAAATGTGATATTTGTCTAAATGTGAATCTACCTAGATCTATCCATAAAGTATGTCAATCGACTTCAAACAAATATAAATGGGTCATCCGTTGGGCTATGTCTGTACTTCTAGAAAACGCAACTACGTAATTATATGATCAATTTTGTACGTTGTGCAAAATATGATGTCCATCTGACTAACATGAGGAGTCTGATGCCCAATTGACTTGAAATCGGGCGAAAATATATATGGAAGCTATATCCAAATATTAAGCGATTTCAAACAAACTTGTCACAGGTTAGGTTATACTAATTTCAGAACGTTTTGTTTCTATTGGTTCCTTAGTACGTCAATTACTTAAAATCAATATATAATAAAAGGGAGCTATATCTAAATCTGGACCGATTTTCACGAAACTTGGCAGACATCATTCTAGGCTCAATTAAGTACGTTATGCCAAATTTCGTGCAAATCGAAGGATATATAGGGACTTTGGTG
Organism: Musca vetustissima; assembly: GCF_032173495.1. Taxonomy (NCBI): domain Eukaryota; kingdom Metazoa; phylum Arthropoda; class Insecta; order Diptera; family Muscidae; genus Musca; species Musca vetustissima. The sequence goes on along the minus strand of NW_026887170.1, from coordinate 6,317 downwards.
CACCATTTACATCAAATCGGACGAAACTATATATGGGAGCTATATCTAAATCTTGACCTATTTTCACGAAACTTGGCAGACATCATTCTAGACTCAATTCAGTACGTTATGCCAAAATTCGTGCAAATCGAAAGATATTTAGCAACTTTGGTGGACCATTTACATCAAATCGGACGAAACTATATATGGGAGCTATATCTAAATCTGAACCGATTTTCTCCAAACTAGGCAGACATCACTCTAGGCTTAATTCAGTACGTTATGCCAAATTTCTTGCAAATCAAAAGATATATAGGGACTTTGGGCACCATTTACATGAAATTGGACGAAACTATATATGGGAGCTATATCTAAATCTGGACCGATTTTCACAAAACTTGGCAGACATCATTCTAGACCTAAATGATTAGGCTGTACCAAATTTCGTGCAAATCGAAAGATATATAGGGACTTTGGGGCACCATTTACATGAAATCGGACGAAACTATATATGGGAGCTATAATCAAATCTGAACCGATTTTCTCCAAACTTGGCATACATCACTCTAGGCTTAATTCAGCACGTTATACCAAATTTCGTGCAAATCAAAAGATATATAGGGACTTTGGGGCACCATTTGCATGAAATCGGACGAAACTATATATGGGAGCTATATCTAAATCTGGACCGATTTTCACGAAACTTGGCAGACATCATTCTAGACCGAAATGATTAGGATGTACCAAATTTCGTGCAAATCGAAAGATATATAGGGACCGTTTACATTAAATCGGTTAAATATATATATGGGAGCTATATCTAAATCTGAACCGATTTTTCCCAATTTCAATAGGGTTCGTCCTTGGGCCGAATAAGTGACCTATGCCAAATTTCATCCAATTCGGATCATAAATGCGACCTGTACTTTGTTTACAATTTAACATGGACAGACAGACAGACGAACAGACGGACGGACATGCATAAATCGACTTAGAAAGTGATTCTATGCATATTCTCAAAAGGAACCATGTGTCTATCTCGTTTCCTTTTGCCTGTTACAAACATATGCACAAAGACATAATACCCTGTACCACAGTGTGGTGAAGGGTATAAAAAGATATCCAGGCGCGTCGGTCTTTTGCGCAGTTTTTCCAGTTTGAAAGATCATATTCGGCAATGCTATCTTCCGCTTGATCTTTCCACCTTATTCGTGGCCTTGCCCTTCAGCGTGAGCCATCAGCTGGTTCGCTTTTATATGCCTTTTGGGCTGGGGCATCTTTATCCATTCTCACAACATGACCTAGCCAACGTAGTCGCTGCAGCTTAATACGTCTAACAGTGCCGATGTCCGAGAATAGCTGGTACAGCTCATGGTTCATTCGACGGCGATATTCACCGTCAACGCTGATCGGCCAATAGATCTTTCGGAGAATTTTTCTCTCAAACACTCCAAGAGCTGTCTCATCTGCTTGCGTAAGTACCCATGCTTCAGATCCATATAACAGAACGGGTAGTATCAGCGTCTTGTAGAGTGTGAGATTGGTCTGGCGGGAGGTGGCCTTGCTTTTGAGTTGCTTACTCAGATCATAGTAGAATCTGTTGGCCAACACTATCCTTTTTCGAGGTATATAAAATCTTTGACTAACTCGAAGGTGCCTACTGGACGTCTTGCGCGTTGATACCATCAGCTTGGTCTTCTCGCCGTTTACTGTCAGTCCCATTTTGGCAGACTGCTTCTCAATTTGTTCTATGGTGGCTGTTACCGCTTTCAATGTTCGAATGTCATCGGCGTAGGCGAGTAACATATGTTGTTTTTTGAACAGAGTGCCATTTCTGTTCACCTTTGCCTCTCGTATGACCTTTTCCAGCTGGAAGTTAAAAAGTTCGGTATTAAAGGGCTCCGAGGTGTCCTTCTGCTTTAACTGCTGATCTTGTGCACAGTCGAATTAGTTTTGCAGGAATGCCAAACGCAGACAATTCAATACTCTGTGCAAAATTTTGTCGCCATCGGGCAAACATTGATAGTATGGTGCACTATTTAAATAAAATCGGAGGATACTATATATGGGAGCTATATCTACATTTGAACAGATTTCAACAAAACTTCGCATACATAAATTTGGACCTAACTCAGAACGCTGTGCAAAATATTGTGCCAATCGGCTTAAATTTGATTCTTCGGTGCGCCATTTACATAAAATCGGAAAAAAACTATACATGGGAGCTATATCTAAAAAATAAAATTACAACAAAACTTCGCATACATCAATCTAGACCTAATTCAGTACTCTGGTCAAAATTTTGTCTCAATCGGACAAATGTTTGGAGTTTTGGCCAAATTTTGTCTTAATCGAACAAATATTGGGAGTTTGGTGCACCATTTACATAAAATCGGACGAAAGTATATATGGGAGCTATGTCAAAATCTGAACAGATTCTCTCAAAAAAAAAACCATGGATCTATCTCGATTCCTTTTTCCTCTTATAAACATATTCACAAAGACATAATACCCTGTACCACAATGTGGTGAAGGAATTAAAAAATTATTTTGCTGTTTATTCTTTGGTGCATTCAGTTGTGAGTTACAGGGTGTTAAAAATTGAAGTGGACAAAGAGAAATTCAGTTTTTATTTTCTTTGACAAAGGCGAACATGCAAGTCATGCGGATAAAATTGTGAATGGTGTTTATGGTTCCGATACTGTAACAGCCAATTATGTGAAATTTTCGTTTCGTAGATTCCTTTCAGAATTGTTGATGTTAAAGATGCACCTCGCACAGTTAGGCCGGTCATCGAAAATGTCGATAAAATTATGAAATTTGGCGGGTCAAGTTCGATAATGGTCCACGTTTAGGCATAGCCCCCTTATAAGGGTGTTTCACTAATTTCGGTATTTTGGGGTCTTGAGAGCGTTTTTAACCCGAATTCGCTAAAATTTGGTACATTGTGTTCCTATTAGGTATCAAATTTCTCCATTAAAAAGTTATAAATATATGTCCACTTTTTCTGGTAACTCCCATATAACGCTACCCCCAAATGTTCAGTATTTTAGAGGTTTTTGAGCATATCGGTAGCAATTCTCTCAAAACAATATAACTATATAGCCTCCATATTGATATAGCCTCCATATTGAGGTACCTCCCAACTTCAGTATTTTTGGGGTTTTGAGCGACTTCTTAACCGAATTCGTTGTAATTTGTTACTTTGAGTTCTTATTATATACCAAATCCCTCCACAAAGAACTATAAATATAGGTGCACCGAATTCGCTAAAGAGTTGTCTTTATGGACTATATCGGTCCACGCTTAGGCATAGCTCCCATATAACGGTACACTCCAATTTTCGGTATTTTTAGGGTTGTGAGAGCGTTTTCAACGGAATTTGCTGAAATTCGGAACATTAGGTACTTATTGGGTAGCGAGTCTCTCCAATAAAAATATGAATATTGGTTCACTTTTTCGGATAGCCCCCCATATAACCGTACTCCCTAATTTTCGGTATTTTGGGATGTTTGTGCAGATTTTTCACATTTTTTAACCGAATTCGCTGTAATTTGAAACTTTCGGTTCTTATTGTGTAATCAATATATCCACTAAAAATTATAAATATAGGTCTATTTTGTCCGGAAGTCCTCATGAGAGCCTTGAACAAATTTTTCAACCGAATTCGCTGTAATATGCCCTATATGCATCGGAAGTTTTAACCACACAAGGTCATTCGCTATGAGTATGATTCCAATTGGGGTTGGAACTTGAATTTCAAGTTTCTTTCAATTTAACTGTCAGTATTCATAAGGTGAAGGGTATCCAAAGTTCTGCCCGGCTGAACCTTACTTGCAGTTGTTATGAAGTCAATATAAAATGTCTGGAGAAAATTCGATCTATAATATATCTGAATCATCTAAACTGAAGAAGACCTGAAAAAGGCCTCCATTCTAAACTAGGCTTGTAGAAGTACTTGGCCTCAGCAACCTCTTCAGTCTATAAAATATTTGAACTATTGTAGATGTTAATAAGATCTGTATGTAAAAGATCTGAAAAACGACATCCAACAAAGAAATCCTGACAAATGTCTTCTCTTCAAAGAAGGCCTAAATCAGTTCTTCTGTATATGAAAGACCAGAAATTTGTTTTCTGTGTTTAGAGGATCTGAACATGATATTCTTCTGAAAACAATTAAGAATATCTTCTTTATACAGACAACGTGAACAAGATCTTCTGTCAATGGAAAGCAAAGGAAGATCTTATATCTATAGACCTCAGACCTCTGCTTACAAATATCCGAAGAAGGTCAGTCTATAAAGGAATAGAAAATGGTGTTCTGTTTATTGAAGAGGATATTCTAAAATGCAGATGGTATCTTGTCTACAGAAGACCTGAAAGTCTTTTGTCCATAGGAGATCATTGTGCACAAGACTTGAAGAATTTATTCTTGCTAAAGAAGGTCGTCTATAGAAAGAAATGCCCTGATATATCCTGTGTACGGAAAGCACACAGAAGATTTCCTATTAATAGTAGACCTGACAAAGGTCCTCAGTCCTGAAAAGGGTATTATTTTTATAGACGTCCTAAATAATGTATTCTGTCTATAACAGTCCTGTGGTAGATATTTTTTCTATAGAATAGCTGAAGAAGGTCTTCCGTCTTATAACAATCCCTAAGAAGTCAATATAAAACTCCAGGAGAATCATCTATTTATCAAAGAAGAGCTGAAGAAACATTTTTGTTTATAGAATATATGAAGAAAATGTTCTGTTTATAGAAGATCTATAGAAGAGCTTCCCTCTTTTAAATACTCCAAAAAAAAATCTTCTGTCAGTAGACTTGAGGAAGATCTTCTGTCTTCCGAAGGCCTGAAAAAGGACCTATGTCCATAGAAGAAATAAAGGAGCTATTCTACCTTTTGTAAAAAATTGGTGGTTCTCTGCCTATGAAACACGTAAGGAAGGTCTTTTGGCTTCTGAGCGACTCACGTAAGTTTTCGCCCTATAAATTGGAAATGTTCGCTCCAGTTCCCATCCCATTTTCCCTACCTTCAAGTTTTTAGCCGCAATTTCGAACTGTAATTCCTCATTTCGAATTCTTGGTGGGTAGAAACTTACTTGGTAAAAATTTTCGATCTAGGTTGATATTTTCACATAGGCCACATTTGAAAAATGTCTTCGCTAAAATTGTCTATGTTTTGGCTAACTCCCTTATAAAGATACAGGCCTATTTTTGGCATATTATAAGTTTTATTTGCATTTTTTCGCATTCCGAGTTCCCTATGAATAAAACATCTTCGCATAGCGTTGGCATAATCTGTCCCATTTCCGAAGGAAGTTGATGTAATTACGCATATCGGATTCTGGGAGGCTAAAAAACAGAGAAAAATGTTCAATATAGTTCCATGTTTCGACATTGGTCGTGTCAAATTTTGGAATTTTGATTGTCCTTAACGCAGTATGGAATTGAAGTCGCTATGATATGGCTCCAAACGTGGTTTTATAAAGAACTATACAAAATTTTTACTATATAGGTCCACATTTTGGTATAGCCCCAATGTATAGCCTTGTATAGCCCAAATTTGTATACCCTCAACCGAATTGACTTTAATTTCGTATTTTGTGTTCTCATTGTATAGTTTATGTCCGTACCAAAAAAATAATATTGACCTAAGTTTCTGGGTAGCCCCCATATAACGGTACCCCAATATTTGGTATTTTTGGGACAGGACTTCCAACCAAATTGGCTGTAATATGGTATTTTGGGTTCTCATTGTATTGCACATGCCCGTACCAAAAATTATTAACATTAACCCAAGTTTCAGGGTAACCCCTATATAACTGTCAATATTCGGTATTTTGAGGATTTCGGACACGTTTTTCAATTGAGTTTGCTGTAATTTAGTATTTTGGGTTCTCATAGTATAGCCCATCTCCGAACCAAAAATTATTAATATTGACCAATGTATGATGGTAGCTCCCATATAACGGTACTCTCCAATACTCGGTATTTTGCGGATTTTAGACAGGTTTACCAAGGGTAACCATCAATGAAATTGGCTGAAATTTGGTATTTCGGACTCCAATAAAAGTATCATCAGATATCCGCACTAAAAATTATAAATATTGAGCCAAATCGATATTTTGAGAATTTTGGCACTTTTTTCAAACGAATTGGCTGTAATTTGATATCTGGTATTCTTATTTGCTATCAAATCTCACTACCAACAAATATCAAAATTGATATCCGTTTTATTATAGACCAATGGTAGCCTCATTATTAGATATTGTGAGAATTTCAATTATCTTTTTCCCACGTATTTTTCGGTATGTTCAAGGTCTTATTTTCGGCCT
>NW_026887169.1:0-11659 GCF_032173495.1 Musca vetustissima | reverse complement strand
CTCTTATTGGGACGCAAATCTCCCTACTAAAAATTATAAATATAGGTAAATTTTTTCTGGTACCCCCCATATAACGGTACCCCCAATTTTCGGTATTTTAAGGTTCTTGAGCGCGGTTTTCAACCAAATTCGCTGAAATTTGGTACTTTGAGCTCTTGTTGGGAAGCAAATCTCCCTACTAAAAATTATAAATATAGGTCAATTTTTTCTGGTACCCCCCATATAACGGTACCCCCAATTTTCGGAATTTTAAGGTTCTTGAGCGCGGTTTTCAACCGAATTCGCTGAAATTTGGCACATTGCGTTCTTAATAGGTTCCAAATCTCTCCACCAAAAATTATGAATATAGGTCAATTTTTTCGGATAGCCCCCATATAAGAATACACCCAATTTTCGGTATTTGGGGGTTCTTGAGCGCATTTTTCAACCGAATTTGCTGCAATTTGGTAATTTGTAGTCGTATATGGTAACAAATCTCTCTACCAAAAATGTTTAATATTCGCTATATAACCCCCGATATAACCCCATTTTTATACCCTCCACCATAGTATGGAGGGTATATTAATTTTGTCATTCCGTTTGTAACACATCGAAATATTCATTTCCGACCCTATAAAGTATATATATTCTTGATCAGGGTAAAATTCTAAGACGATCTAGCCATGTCCGTCCGTCTGTTGTAATCACGCTATCTTCTGAAGGAATTGAGATAGGGTGCTGAAATTTTGCACAAAGTTGTCTTTTGTCTGCAGGCAGGTCAAGTTCGAAGATGGGATATTTCGGTCCACGTTTAGGCATAGCTCCCATATAAGGGTACCCCCCAATTTTCGGTATTTTGAGGTTCCTGAGCGTGTTTTTCAACCGAATTCGCTGAAATTTGGTACTTTGAGCTCTTATTGGGAAGCAAATCTCCCTACTAAAAATTATAAATATAGGTCAATTTTTTCTGGTACCCCCCATATAACGGTACCCCCAATTTTCGGTATTTTAAGGTTCTTGAGCGCGGTTTTCAACCAAATTCGCTGAAATTTGGTACTTTGAGCTCTTGTTGGGAAGCAAATCTCCTTACTAAAAATTATAAATATAGGTCAATTTTTTCTGGTACCCCCCATATAACGGTACCCCCAAGGTTTAAGGTTCTTGAGCGCGGTTTTCAACCGAATTTGCTGAAATTTGGCACATTGGGTTCTTAATAGGTTCCAAATATCTCCACCAAAAATTATGAATATAGGTCAATTTTTTCGGATAGCCCCCATATAAGAATACCCCCAATTTTCGGTATTTGGGGGTTCTTGAGCGCATTTTTCAACCGAATTTGCTGCAATTTGGTAATTTGTAGTCGTATATGGTAACAAATCTCTCTACCAAAAATGTTTAATATTCGCTATATAACCCTCGATAACCCCCTTTTTTTTGTATTAAAATAGTTATCTGATTTGTTCCGCGTTTTGAGTTTGGTTGTAAGACTCTTTTGTAATCATTTCACCTGCGGAGGATAGAGAGATAAACAATTAGAGCGTAAGGTTCGATAATGAACTATAGCCGCATTTAGATCTAGCCCCTATGTGGAGGTTTCAGAAGAAGTGGACCGATATTCTCCATCTTCGATTTTGAATTATCAATTAAAATTTTCTGAAATTTGTATTATGGTTTACATTATGGTATACATAATCCGTTTTTAGACATGTCGGTATAGGTCCACTTTTTGGTATGCTCCCTTTATTTTAATTTCTAGTACCTGTCAGTATATCCATGGTGGAGGGTATCCAAAGTTCGGCCCGGCCGAACTTAACGCTTTTTCACTTCTTTTACTTTCATGTACTCAATGTTCAATATACATACGATATATACATACTTATAGTTAATATTTCATCAGCCTTCGTACAAAATTAGGTGTAATAAAATTTGAATTCTCTTTACAAAATTACTTTAGCTTTGCCCTTAGTAACACAAGGTTGTACATGGTGAAATAATTTAGCAAATAAAGTCAAATTAACGTTATGATTTAATAAACCTCATTATATATAATTATAATTAATTTGTATAACTCAAAACCGTGAATGTAGAAATAAGTTTGTGAAATGGCAGATGATTTAGCAACATTAGTGGCATACCGTGGCCGTATGAAAAGCTCATTGACTCGTCTTCAAACTTATTCGGAAGAACCCATAGAAAAGTGGAACTATGAGCTCGTCGTAAGCAGATTGGAGCGGTTATAAGAAGTTTGGAAGGAATTTGTCTCGAGTACAGACAAAATGTACATGTATAGAGGGGAGTCGGATTTTTCAGTACCAAGCAACAATGATGCTATGGATCAATTAGCAAAACAACCAGCGGACTTCTTGCAAAAAATGGGTGACACTTCATCGTCAAAATCGAGCGAGCTTCCCAGGATAATTATACCACCATTCTCCGGTTCATACTACAATTGGAACTGCGGATCTCTGCGAAAGCACCATCGATTCGAAGTCCAACCTATCAAACATACAAAAATTCCATTACCTCAAATCTTTATTGAAGGATGTTGCAGCGAAAGTGATTCAACATATTCCATTGACTGACTCAGCATACAAAACCGCATGCCTTCGGTTAAATGATATGATCGGCCAAAAACATATTATAAATTCCTTCATCGAGACCTTTATGGCACTGCCGACAACCTCGACCGAAAACTGTACAATTTTGAGAAACATTTCGACGGTTCTAACGAAATTATTAACCACGATGATAGGGATTGTTGGCTGATATATATATTGCTTGGACGAGTTGACTCCAAAACTAAACGCCGATGGATTCAGGATTGTCGAGATAACACTAGACCGTCGATTTAATATTTTCTACAGTTTTTGGATTGTCGCACCGACGAATTGGAACTTTGCCAGCGAAAATCCAATCAACCTAAACACTCGCATTTTACGAAATCTACATCAAGTTCACCGAAATTTCTAGTGAGTAACGATAGCAGGCAAATTAATCTTTGCTTTATTTGGAAGTCTACTGACCACATAATCTTTAAATGCCCAAAATTCGTTCAACTTTCAACTGAGGAAAGATCGCCAAGGAATCATGACTTTGTTACAATTGCCTCCGAACAGGACATTCTGTTCTGAATTGTTCGAGAATCGATGTAAAATATGCCAGAAACGTCATCATACGCTACTGCACGTTGCAGTAGAATCTACAGAACCAACGAATAGCCATGCTACAGATGCCCAGAGCAACGCAACACAGACTTCTATAACGCCATATTTTCCAAAAGCACCAGTCCAATGGTCAACTGTACCAAATATTGCGAATCCATTGTTAACCTCATACAAAGCTAACCAAACTAACGGTAATGAATACATTTTGCCAACTGCACTTATAAACGTTAGAGGTCATTCAGGACAAACGGTAAAATATCGCGCATTGCTTGATGGTGGATCCAAACTACCATACATAACCGAAGATGTAGTCAAAAAAGAAATATTAAACAAAAAGCAGTATAGCTTAATAGTGCCACACCAGCAATACTGTAATAAATTGAATAAATTGGAGTTTGTACAATTAAGTGCAATGGATATAATGTGAGATTTAAAAAAAAACATTGTATCGCAGACACATTTTCTGGAGGTAATGTAATGGCAAATCAACCGTTTGGAAACGCTTGTTGTGCGATTTTAAGTCAAAAGTCTGTTGAGGTGACAATAATATGATAAAATTTGTCCACTTGTGGTGGATAAATATTTGAAAATGTTTTATAAAATAGTGATGATGAACGAAACCAATATATTGTGCTATAATTCTTTTCTATACTGTAACACATCGTAAAGAAAAAAGGTCACCTTTAAAAAAGTCTCAGCAACATTCATACCGAGTCTAGCAACATCTCATTTACGTTTGGTAACATACTGGTACTTTCGATGTACATATGTACATATATGTGTATATACATATGTTTTATCGTCACCAGTTGGTATCATACGAATATCATCGTAGGAATATCACAGTTAACGTTCTAATGCATATACACATATATACATGCACTTATAAACGTTAGAGGTCATTCAGGACAAACGGTAAAATATCGCGCATTGCTTGATGGTGGATCCAAACTACCATACATAACCGAAGATGTAGTCAAAAAAGAAATATTAAACAAAAAGCAGTATAGCTTAATAGTGCCACACCAGCAATACTGTAATAAATTGAATAAATTGGAGTTTGTACAATTAAGTGCAATGGATATAATGTGAGATTTAAAAAGAAAACATTGTATCGCAGACACATTTTCTGGAGGTAATGTAATGGCAAATCAACCGTTTGGAAACGCTTGTTGTGCGATTTTAAGTCAAAAGTCTGTTGAGGTGACAATAATATGATAAAATTTGTCCACTTGTGGTGGATAAATATTTGAAAATGTTTTATAAAATAGTGATGATGAACGAAACCAATATATTGTGCTATAATTCTTTTCTATACTGTAACACATCGTAAAGAAAAAAGGTCACCTTTAAAAAAGTCTCAGCAACATTCATACCGAGTCTAGCAACATCTCATTTACGTTTGGTAACATACTGGTACTTTCGATGTACATATGTACATATATGTGTATATACATATGTTTTATCGTCACCAGTTGGTATCATACGAATATCATCGTAGGAATATCACAGTTAACGTTCTAATGCATATACACATATATACATGCACTTATAAACGTTAGAGGTCATTCAGGACAAACGGTAAAATATCGCGCATTGCTTGATGGTGGATCCAAACTACCATACATAACCGAATATTGCGTGCATCGTCTTGGTCTTCACAGTTCTCATTCCAAACTTGGCGTAAGTGGTATTTCAAGAGTTCAAGCCAACATTACAAGAGGATCATGCCATCTCAGTATCACTTCAAGAGATTCAAAATACTCCTTAGAAGCAACTGTACACAGTTGCATAACTACACCACTTCCAAACCATTCATTTCATAACCAAGCTAAGGGCCTAATCCAAGATTTGTACCTAGGCGATCCTAGTTATAACATTTCATTGCCGATAGACATATTGTTCGGTGTCGACTACTTATGGAACATTTTTACATTTGATCGGCGGGTTGATTCTCAGGGTAACACACTCGCATTTCCTACAATTTTTGGTTGGGTGGTCACATACATCGAAAACCCTGCAAACGCGAACCAAACAACATCGTTACTGTCTACTGTAGATATCGACCGCAGTCTTAGACAATTTTGGGAAATGGAGGAGCCAGACAGAAAAATTGACGCTGATCCACATACGGCCTATGTTGAAGAACATTTTCGTCATTTTCAGGAAATAAATTCCAGTAATTCAGACGTTCCTCTTGGTATGATATTTTATTTATTTTCTCTGCGGATATTGTCAAAATGTTCCGCCAAATCTGGGTTCACGATAAACGATAAAAATTACCAACGGATTATTTGGCGTGAAAACCCAATGGATGTTTTGAAACATGACCAGCTGTGCACAGTTACCTACGGAACTGCCTGCGCTCCATACCTTTCAGTTCGTGTGTTAGAACAGCTAGCAGAAGACTACAAGGCAGTTTACCCTATAGCCAGCAAAATACTTTTTGAAGATTTTTATGTCGACGATGTTTTGACCGGCGCAGCCACCGAAGAAGAAATCATAAGGCGCAAAAATGAATTAGTGCTGCTACTCGGCCAAGCTGGGTTGGAACTACGGAAATGGGTATCAAATTGTTCACTTATCGCTGAATTACCTGAGGCAACATTACTTTTCAACAAAGAAAACGGCGACGTTAAAAAGGTGCTTGGTGTTTATTGGAGACCCAGTGATGACATATTGGGATTCAAACTTAATCTCAAACACGAAACACGAATATTTGACCTCAACACACAACTTGAACTACACGGATTTTCGGACGCATCCGTCAACGCATTCTGCAGTTATATACTCCCGTTATATAACCGGTTCCACTCCAGAAGTAATGATTATAGCCGCAAAGACGCGAGTCGCCCCCATCAAACAACGTACGCTGCCCCAGCACTACTACTCACCCGTTTACTGAAGCGAGTAAAAAATGCCATGCATCACCAAAATATCATCGTAAGACTCTGGTGCGACTTAACCATCGTATTGTCATGGCTTTCGCAAACTCCTATCAGATTAAAAAAATATGTGAAGCCAATCGAACATCAGAAATCTTGGAAATCGCACCTAGAGACATTTGGAACCATATATCTTCAAAACAAAATCCTGCCGACTGCGCATCGAGAGGAATGACTGCATCCTCATTATTAAAGTTTCCACTTTGGTGGAAGGGACCAAATTTTCTGAGGGATCACGATAAGTATAATGAAACTATGACTAATTTCAATGAATTGCAGATCCAGAAGCTATGTCTGCCCTAAAGCCAGTGCCAGTGTTGATGATGTCAACACATTGGACGAAATCATAAATCGAGTGTCAAAGTGGTCAAAACTAGTTCGAATTGTTGGATATATTTACCGTTTCCTACATGTTTCGAAACGGCACTACGAAATACAAACAACAAGCCTTTCGTTTAATGAAATTGAAGAGAGCAAATGGATTTTATTGAAACACGCTCAGAAATGCTTTACAGAAGATATAAATAGGCTAAAACAACAATGTCCGGTTAGCTTTCGATCAAAGCTTATCAAACTATCTCCATTTATTGACAGCAATAGCATTCTGCGAGTTGGAGGCAGATTGCGAAATTCTGATCTTGATGCAGACACGCAGATGACTATCATACTACCAAAACACAGTCGTATCACCGTACTTATTCTCAACGATCTTCATGTGAAACACTTGCACCCTCGCGTATCGGCACTGTTTGTTATTACTCGCCAATCATATTGGATTTTTGGAGCGAGAAACTTAATTCGAACGTTAACCCACAAATGCATCAAATGTTTTCGTCAACGTCAAACTATGTACCATCAATTTATGGGCGATTTACCCAGAGTACGTGTTCGTCAAGCATTCCCATTCGAAAATTGCGGTTTTGACTACGCTGGCCCGTTTATTTTAAAGCACTATCATGGAAGAAACGCTCGCAAATCCAAGGGATACATATGTCTATTTGTATGCCTAGTAACGTCGGCAATACACTTGGAATTGGCAACGGACTTAAGTACTGAATGTTTTTTGGCTTCTTTGCAGAGGTTTGTAGCTCGGAGGGGAAAGTGTCGTAACATATTCAGCGACAACGGCAGAAACTTTTTAGGCGCCTCACGACAATTATCAGAAATACAGCAGGTAACATTGTCCCAAACACATAATGATTTAATTGCCACGTCATTGGATGAAGACGGCATCAAATGGAATTTCATTCCAACAGCACCACCACACTATGGAGGAATTTGGGAGTCTGCTGTTCGTTCGGTCAAATTGCATCTTAAAAGGGTCGTTCATAATACGGAATTAACATTCGAGCAAATGCACACATTGTTAGCACAAGTTGAAGCCGTGATGATGATGAACATCTCATTTACGTTTGGCAACATACTGGTGCTTTCGATGTACATATGTTTCGTCATATCGTCACCGTTTGGTATCATACGAACATCATCGTAGAAATATCACCGTTAACGTTCTAATGCATATACAGTGAAATACACATAACTTTAAATATGTCATAAGCGTATTCTCGCGCAGCTTCTGCCAACGATGCTACTAATAGTTATTGTCTTTTTGTACTTTCATGTACTCAATGTTCAATATACATACGATATGTTCATACTTATAGTTAATATTTCATCAGCCTTCGTACAAAATTAGGTGTAATAAAATTTTAATTCTCTTTACAAAATTATTTTAGCTTTGCCCTTAGTAACACAAGGTTGTACATCGTGAAATAATTTAGCAAATAAAGTCAAATTAACCTTATGATTTAATAAACCTGGTTTTATTTCTTATCAAATAGTATTTCTTAATTTCAATAAAAATAAATTTTCCACTTGAGGTGAAATATATGTCTATAAGGTTATAGTAAAAAACAAGTGAAAAAGCGTTAAGTTCGGCCGGGCCGAACTTTGGATACCCTCCACCATGGATATACTGACAGGTAATAGAAATGAAAATAAAGGGAGCATACCAAAACGTGGACCTATACCGACATGTCTAAAAACGGATTATGTATACCATAATGTAAACCATAATACAAATTTCAGAAAATTTTAATTGATAATTCAAAATCGAAGATGGAGAATATCGGTCCACTTCTTCTGAAACCTCCACATAGGGGCTAGATCTAAATGCGGCTATAGTTCATTATCGAGCCTTACGTTCTAATTGTTTATCTCTCTATCCTCCGCAGGTGAAATGATTACAAAAGAGTCTTACAACCAAACTCAAAACGCGGAACAAATCAGATAACTATTTTAATACAAACAAGTGAAAAAGCGGTAAGTTCGGCCGGGCCGAACTTTGGATACCCTCCACCATAGATATATTGACAGGTACTATAAATGAAAATTAGGGAACATACCAAAAAGTGCACCTATACCGACATTTCTAAAAACGGATTATGTAAACCATAATACAAATTTTAGAAAATTTTAAAGGATAATTATACCCTCAGCCTTATGGCTAATTAGTGTGTATACACTTTCACACGGTGAAAATGTGCCTCATCGAAATATTGGTTCTAGACCCCATGTTTCTTTGGACCAAATCCGTTTCAGAAAATTTAGATTTCATCCGAACTTTGCCCATCTTATTATTTCTTCCAAACTTAGTTCAAATTCGAAGATGGGGAATATCGGTCCACTCCTTCTGGAACCTCCAATCAGGGGCTAGGTCTAAATGCGGCTATAGTTCACTACCGAACCTAACGTTCTAATTTTTTATCTCTCTATCCTCCGCAGTTGAAATGATTACAAAAGGGTCTTAGAACCAAACCCAAAACGCGCAACAAATCAGATAAATATTTTAATAAAAAACAAGTGAAAAAGCGGTAAGTTCGGCCGGGCCGAACTTTGGATACCCTCCACCATAGATATATTGACAGGTACTATAAATGAAAATATAGGGAACATACCAAAAAGTGCACCTATACCGACATTTCTAAAAACGGATTATGTAAACCATAATACAAATTTTAGAAAATTTTAAAGGATAATTATACCCTCAGCCTTATGGCTAATTAGTGTGTATACACTTTCACACGGTGAAAATGTGCCTCATCGAAATATTGGTTCTAGACCCCATGTTTCTTTGGACCAAATCCGTTTCAGAAAATTTAGATTTCATCCGAACTTTGCCCATCTTATTATTTCTTCCAAACTTAGTTCAAATTCGAAGATGGGGAATATCGGTCCACTCAGCGTATTCGGTTGAAAAACGCGCTCAAGAACCCCAAAATACCGAAAATTGGGGGTACCCTTATATGGGGGCTATCCGAAAAAATAGACCTATATTCATAATATTTTGTGGAGAGATTTGGAAACTATTAAGAACTCAATGTACCAAATTTCAGCGTATTCGGTAGAAAAACGCGCTCAAGAACCCCAAAATACCAAAAATTGGGGGGTATCCGTATATGGGGGATATCCGAAAAAATTGACCTATATTTATAATTTTTTGTGGAGAGATTTTGTACCTATTAAGAACCCAATGTATTAAATTTCAGCGTATTCGGTTGAAAAACGCGCTCAAGAACCCCAAAATACCGAAAATTGGGGGTACCCTTATATGGGGGCTATCCGAAAAAATTGACCTATATTCATAATATTTTGTGGAGAGATTTGGAAACTATTAAGAACTCAATGTACCAAATTTCAGCGTATTCGGTAGAAAAACGCGCTCAAGAACCCCAAAATACCAAAAATTGGGGGGTATCCGTATATGGGGGATATCCGAAAAAATTGACCTATATTTATAATTTTTTGTGGAGATATTTTGTACCTATTAAGAACCCAATGTATTAAATTTCAGCGTATTCGGTTGAAAAACGCGCTCAAGAACCCCAAAATACCGAAAATTGGGGGTACCCGTATATGGGGGCTATCCGAAAAAATGTACCTATATACATAATTTTTTGTAGAGAGATTTGGTACCTATTAAGAACTCAAAATACTAAATTACAGCCAATTCGGTGGAAAAATACGATCAAAACCCCCAAAATACTGAAAATTAGGAGGTACCGTTATATGGGGGCTACCAGAAAAAGTGGACCTATATTTATAATTTTTTGTGGAGACATTCAGTACCCAATAAGAACTCAATGTACCAATTTTCAGCGTATTCGGTTGAAAAACGAGCTCAAGAACCCCAAAATACCGAAATTTGGGAGGTACTGTTATATGGGAGCTATGCCTACACGTGGACCGATATATCCCATCTTCGAACTTGACCTGCCTGCAGACAAAAGACAACCCTATGCAAAATTTCAGCACCCTATCTCAATTCCTTCAGAAGATAGCGTGATTACAACAGACGGACGGACGGACAGACGGACGGACGGACGGACATGGCTAGATCGTCTTAGAATTTTACCCTGATCAAGAATATATATAGGGTCGGAAATGAGTATTTCGATGTGTTACAAACGGAATGACAAAATTAATATACCCTCCATACTATGGTGGAGGGTATAAAAAGGGGGTTATATCGGGGTTTATATAGCGAATATTAAACATTTTTGGTAGAGAGATTTGTTACCATATACGACTACAAATTACCAAATTGCAGCAAATTCGGTTGAAAAATGCGCTCAAGAACCCCCAAATACCGAAAATTGGGGGTATTCTTATATGGGGGCTATCCGAAAAAATTGACCTATATTCATAATTTTTGGTGGAGAGATTTAAAACCTATTAAGAACCCAATGTGCCAAATTTCAGCGAATTCGGTTGAAAACCGCGCTCAAGAACCTTAAAATACCGAAAATTGGGGGTACCGTTATATGGGGGGTACCAGAAAAAATTGACCTATATTTATAATTTTTAGTAGAGAGATTTGCTTCCCAATAAGAGCTCAAAGTACCAAATTTCAGCGAATTCGGTTGAAAAACACGCTCAGGAACCTCAAAATACCGAAAATTGGGGGGTACCCTTATATGGGAGCTATGCCTAAACGTGGACCGATATATCCCATCTTCGAACGTGACCTGCCTGCAGACAAAAGCCAACTTTGTGCAAAATTTCAGCACCCTATCTCAATTCCTTCTGAAGATAGCGTGATTACAACAGACGGACGGACAGACGGACGGACATGGCTAGATCGTCTTAGAATTTTACCCTGATCAAGAATATATATACTTTATAGGGTCGGAAATGAATATTTCGATGTGTTACAACCGGAATGACAAAATTAATATACCCTCCATACTATGGTGGAGGGTATAAAAAGGGGGTTATATCGGGGGTTATATAGCGAATATTAAACATTTTTGGTAGAGAGATTTGTTACCATATACGACTACAAATTACCAAATTGCAGCAAATTCGGTTGAAAAATGCGCTCAAGAACCCCCAAATACCGAAAATTGGGGGTATTCTTATATGGGGGCTATCCGAAAAAATTGACCTATATTCATAATTTTTGGTGGAGAGATTTGGAACCTATTAAGAACCCAATGTGCCAAATTTCTGCGAATTCGGTTGAAAACCGCGCTCAAGAACCTTAAAATACCGAAAATTTTGGGTACCGTT
>NW_026887168.1:0-11433 GCF_032173495.1 Musca vetustissima | reverse complement strand
ATATTTATCTAAATATGAATATACCTAGATCTATCCATAAAGTATATAAATCGACTTCAAACAAATATAAATAGTTCATTCGTTGGGCTATGTCTATACTTCTAGAAAACACAACTACGTAATTCTATGCTCAATTTTTTACGTTGTGCAAAATTTGATGTCAATCTGACTAAAATGAGGAGTTTGATGCCCAATTTACTTGAAATCGGGCGAAAATATAAATGGACGCTCTATCCAAATATTAAGCGATTTCAAACAAAGTTGTCACAGGTTAGGTTATGCTAATTTCAGAACGTTTTGTTCCTATTGGTTCCATGGTGCGTCAATTACTTAAAATCAATATATAATAAAAGGGAGCTATATCTAAATGTGGACCGATTTTCACGAAACATCACTCTAGGCGCAATTTTGTACGTTATGCCAAGTTTCGTGCAAATCGAAAGATATATAGCGACTTTGGTGCACCATTTACATGAAATCGGACGAAACTATATGTGAGAGCGGTATAGAAATCAAACATATTTTGTTTGGATCCAAACATATATTTGTTTGCAACATTTTGTAACATATCTTTATTTTATATGTTTGGGTACTAACATATTTTTTATGTTAGGACATATTTTTTATAGTTTGAGAGAGCATTTTTTTCGAAGAGCGTAGTAACAGTGATCTCTCTCTCTGTCTGTATGGTGCATTATGTGATGCAGAAGGGGCGAGGGGAGGGTAGTTGTACTTTGGTGGTCTGTATGCGGACAAACGCTTGTGTTTAGTTCTATGTTGTTGCTGCTGCGAGGGGACGCGGTCGAAGAAACGCATGTGTTTTGTGCTCTTGTTCTGACGATTTGTTTCACAAGCAGGCCCGTTTTTGCATGACGGTACCTGCGAGTCAAGTTTTTTTTTGGTTCTTTTTTTGTTTTATTCTTCAGCTTCTATAGCACATTACACGATTTCGGTTGACAAAAATCTCTCAACATAAGTGTTAAAGAAAAGTGTTAAATAAAGTTAACTAAATTGTTAAATAAAGTGTAATGAACAAAAAAAAATGAATTAAATACGAAAAAAGGACAACATAAATTATGTATAATATAAATAATAAAAAAAATTTGTAAGCATGATATGTAAGCGTCCGAAGAAACATATGTGTTCTATGTTATGTTGTTGTTGCACTGATTTTTTTCCAACGCCATGCTAAAAAGCCTGCTTGTTAAAAATGGTCGCAACAACAACAACTAGAATGCATTGTCTGTCCTCTAGGCCGAAGAAACGCATGTGTTATGTGCTTTCTTTTCATCGTCATGCAAAAAAGGGCCTGCTTGTTGTGAAACAAATCGTCACAACAACAAACACAGAACACATGCGTTTCTTCAGCCGCGTCCCCTCTCACTCACACTTGCCTATGAGTCCAGTTTTTTGGTTTTTTTGCTTGTTATATTCTTTTTTTAGAATTGTACAGCCTCTCAGAAGACCAGTTCGAAAAACTTCTTCTTCAGTGTGTGTCAACACCAACATTTCAAATTGAGTTGCAGATTGGAGGTAAGAATACTGCATTTATTATTTTTTTGAATAATATATTTACATATTTTATTTTCATATAGGTTTTGTACGATTTAATAAGATATGGTAAATATCTCAAAGGCCATAATTGACGAATGTCTGAAAGACAACCCAACAAAATGTTAATATAGATATAAAGGTAAATATATAAATTCAAATATAAATAGACATTGAAATATATCTATATATATATATTGTGTATATTTATATCTGAAATTATATATACATATATATAACTTTATAGATACTTATAATCATATTAATATATATATATATAAATTTATATTAAAATAATATATTTTAAAGTGATTATTTATACTCTTTCGAGTCGAGCTTGATGATCTAAATTTTGCAATGAAAAGGAAAGCCAGGAGAAGAACCTACGTACCCACCATTATGCTACACGTTTCGCCGTTGGTTAAGCGGTCATATTGACTGATGGTCATATTGGGCTATGTGGCTTTAATACTTAACATTCTGAGCCATCAACACACTTCCGAAACGGTTGCGCAAAAACATGTGTATACCATGGAAGCAATTGTAGGTGTGTGGATTAATTATCCATCGCTACAACAAAATCTGCTTTGAAAAGGACTGTTCCTAGAATGAAGACAAATGTCGAACTTTGACAAATTTGAATTTAATTCGCATATGCAAGTTTCGCATCAGGGCGGAATAAATACAAGTTATCAACGTACGACCTTTGTAAAGCCACATAGCCCAATATGCCTGATGAGCCGCTTAACCAACGGCGAAACGCGTCGCATAATGGTGGGTACGTAGGTTCTTCTCCTGGTTTTCCTTTTCATTGCAAAATTTACATCATCGAAAGAGTATAAATAATCACTTAAAATCACTTTCAAATGATCACAAAAATTCAAATAACAAAAATTAAAATAATATATATATATATATATATATATTTGAAATAAACTATGTATAAAATATGAATTTATTTAAAACTTGTTTTCCTTATATATGACGTAAGTATACAAATACACCTAAAAATGTATATGTTTGGATGCAAACTTATTTATGTTTGCATGCAAACATAAATATGTTTGGATGCAAACATAAATATGTTTGGATGCAAACATAAATATGTTTGGATGCAAGCATAAATATGTTTGGGTGCAAACATAAATATGTTTGGATGCAAACATATATTATGTTTGGGACCAAAACATATGTTATGTTTGGGACTGTTGCAAACAAATATATGTTTGCTGCAAAATATGTTTGGGACATATGTTAGAGAGCCGTTTTTTTTCCTCCGTGTACGTTATGCCAAATTTCGTGCAAATCGAAAGATATATAAAGACTTTGGGGCACCATTTACATGAAATCGGACGAAACTATATATGGGAGCTATATCTAAATCTGGACCGATTCTCACGAAACTTGGCAGATATCATTCTAGGCTCAATTCAGTACGTTGTGCCAAATTTCGTGCAAATCGAAAGATATATAAAGACTATGCCTAAACGTGGACCGATGAAGCCCATCTTCGAACTTGACCTGCCTGCAGACAAAAGACTCTGTGCAAAATTTTGGCGATCTATCTCTACTCGTTTAGACGCTAGAGTGAGTACAACAGACGGACAGACGGACGGACAAACGGACATGCTTAGATCGTCTTAGAATTTTACGCTGATCAAGAATATATATACTTTATAGGGTCGGAAATGATTATTTCGATGGTTCATACTATGGTGGAGGGTATAAAAATGTTGTTCATCAGTTTTCGTATAAGGTTCTCAAAGACAAAAATGCGGTATTCATATGTTTTAAACTTTTACCAATCCTAGTTTAAAAATCCTTAAATATGTACATCAGATTAGTCTGAAATATTTACCAGAAATAGTTCTTTTTGTGTTAGATATATTAATAACATTTTTCATGGGAAACAGATCGCAAAGTTTTTGAAGCATTTATCAACCGATTTAACTTTGTGTGAAAACACAACACGGTATTGTCGAAAATCGTGCTTCGGCGATCGTTTTGAAAAACGTAAAACAGTATCCCAAGGTCTTCATGTCGAGTGTTGTTTCCATTGTAACGACACCAGTCGTGACGTTATGTTCGGTCAGGTCGAATATTTTATATACTCAATTAGCGTGGTACATTGAGAAATAAAGAAACTTTGTATGGGATTATTTAAAACATTTATCTGTATTGAAACTTTTTTGGTAATAAGTTTTTTATTGACAAGGATTCGGGGTAGCAATTCGGCTAAAACCATTCAAATACAAAATTTTATTATACTTTTTGGTCTCCATGGACCCTGAATGCCAAAATGCAACCACATCCATGTGAAATATTTGTTCAAAATATAGAAAATGTGGGCTATGACAAAACACGAGAAAATTGTGCTCTCTCTTCAAGAAACTGGACTGTTAATTTGCAGGGCCTTGATGTCAACAAGGCTATAACCTTTAAACAGCGACACAACACCCTATTTTTCTGCATCCTACCATAACGTATACCGTACGTATGTCTGTCCGTTAAATCGCGATAGAGATAACAATAGAGGAATAAGTCTCCTTCCCATCGCATATAAAGTGGTATCCAGCGTACTGTGTGAACGACTGAAGCCAATGGTCAATGTCATTATTGGACCATACCAATGCGGCTTCAGACCTGGCAAATCCATCATTGACCAGATTTTCACTTTGCGCCAAATCCTGGAAAAAAGCCCACGAAAAACATATCGACACATTCCACCTATTCGTCGACTATAAAGCCGCATTCGACAGCCCAGTCCGTTCAGAGGTGTATAAAGCTATGTCTGCGTTTGGCATCCCTGCAAAATTAATACGGCTATGCAGGATAACGTTAACTGACACAAGATCAGCAGTCAACGTCGGAAAGGATTCAGACAAGGTGACAGTCTGTCGTGTGATCTTTTTAATATCCTGCTGGAAAAGGTCATACGAGAGGCAAAAGTGAACAGAAATGGCACTCCTAAGCTTATGACATCGACATAATGGGTCGAACACTGAGAGCGGTAACAGCCACCTTTGAACAAATCGAGAAAGAGTCTGCCAAAGTGGGTCTGGCAGTAAACTGCAAGAATACCAAGCTCGGACCAACTGTGGAACTTGAGAACTACAGCTTCGAGGTTGTCAAAGATTTTATATACGTTGGAACCGCCATAAACAAAACGAATGATATCAGTTTTGAAATTAGGAGAAGGATAGTGATGGCCAACAGATGCTACTATGGTCTGAGCAAACAACTCAAAAGCAAGGCCACCTCCCGCCAGACCAAACTCACACTCTAGAAGACGCTGATACTACCCGTACTGTTATATGGATCTGTAGCATGGGTACTCGCGCAAGCAGATGAGACAGCTCTTGGAGTGTTTGAGAGAAAAATTCTCCGAAAGATCTATGGGCCGATCTGCGTTGACAGTGAATAACGTCGTCGAATGAACCATGAGTTAGCTAGCTATTCTCGGACATTGACATTGAAGACGTCACTTTAGGCTCAATTCAGTACGTTATGCCAAATTCTGTGCAAATCGAAAGATATATATGGACTTTGGTGCACCATTTACATGAAATCGGACGAAAGTATATGGGAGCTATATCTAAATCTGGACCGATTTTCACGAAACTTGGCAGACATCATTCTAGGCTCAATTCAGTACGTTGTGTCAAATTTCGTGCAAATCGAAAGATATATAGGGACTTTGGTGCACCATTTACATGAAATCGGACGAAACTATATATGGGAGCTATATCTAAATCTGGACCGATTTTCTCGAAACCCGGCACACATCATTCTAGGCCTAATTCAATACGCTGTGCAAATTTTCGTGCAAATCGAAAGTTATTTAGGGACTTTGGTGCAACATTTACCTTAAATCGGACGAAAATATATATGGGAGCTATATCTAAACTGAACCGATTTTTCCCAATTTCAATAGGGTTCGTCCTTGGGCCAATTGAATGAGCTGTGCCAAATTTCATCCAATTTGAATAATAAATGCGACCTGTACTTTGTATACATTTTAACATGGACAGACGGACATACGTAAATCGACTTAGAAAGTGATTCTATGCATATTCTCAAAAGGAACCATGGGTCTATCGCGATTGCTTTTGCCTGTTACAAACATAAGCACAAAGACTTAATACCCTGTACCACAGTGTGGTGAAGGGTATAAAAAGTCTCACAGTCTGATTCCCTTAAAGATGCCAAGGCAATAAATCATACTTGCAACAATACCAATGCCAATGATAATAAGTAAAAGTTATGACACTGCAGATATTTTTTGCTGCATTGTCATCTATAGATGTGCGATGCTATAAGAAAACTTGATGTATCTTTGAATGATTCTTCATCATGAAGTTGATGTCGTTTATTTGGCAATAATATCAAACTAATACTAGTAAATATGTAATGAAATTTGTATACCCTACACAACTATGTTGTCAGGGTATTATAGCTTTGTGCAGCCACAAGAGTTTGTAAAGCCGCGAAATATTGGTCCTAGACCCACCTTTAAGTATACCGATCGTCATATCTCGACAAGCTGAGTCGATCTAGACATGTGTGTCCGTCCGTCTGTCCACTATAATTTGTAAACACGATACAGGCCACAATTATAGACCAATCTTCACGAAATTTGGCATGTAGGATGGGTTCTGGCCAATGAAGACCCCTATTGTTTTTGGTAAAGATCGGTTAATATCTAAGGGATGAAATGGACCAAATACTTAATTTGTATCGGTTTTTCTGGTCGCTCTAGAGGCCGCAATTATGACCCAAACATCGCGAATTTTTACATTGAGAAGGGGTCGGGCCAAAGAATAACCATGCCTGTTTTGATAAGGATCGGTTAATATTTAGCGGGTCAAATTGACCCTGACTTTTGTGTGAAAAATTACAAAATTTTTATTCTATAGCATATAGATTTACCCCTGAAGGACATATACCCGAAAAGTTGTTGGTACATCCAATGGCAGTGTTTGACCTTTAAATTGATACCAAATATTTTCAGGTGCTTATGTATTCAGAAATATAGGGCTGAAATGTTCCATGATGTTCCAGTTATGGTCAAGGATAACGCCTACAATTTTCAGTGACGATCAGATAATTATATTGTTATAAAGTGGACCGAAAACTTAATTGTTTGTGTTTTCGATCTATAGGCTCCAATGGGAATAAGAAGATCACAACACAAGGGAAGGGAATCTGGACAAGTAATTAGAAGGGCTGTACTGAACATTAGTAATAATTGTCGGCCTCTAGTTGGTCCAGATGGTTCAAAAATCGCGAAATATTGTCCAAGCTCAGAATATAGATCCACAGAAAGTTAGTTTTTTGTGGAAGTTGTGTAGGGTATCATATGGTCGGCCCCGTCCGACTATACGGCCCCGCTCACTGTTTTTTTTTTTTTTTTTTTTTTTTTGATATGTTTTAAATGTTTTTTATGTTCGAAAATGTTCTGGATTGGTATTTCAAATTACTGACACTACAAACAAAATACACAAAACGAATTGCCAGAAACTTGCCGGTATGAGCAATTTTTTCCATTTCTATTCCCCTAACTCGCCTAATCTAAATTGGGAATAAGAATCTAAATTGGGAATAAGAATACTGCCAAAGGAAAATTTATAAAAAAAAATTGGAAACATATGTCTGCATGGACTATATGATATAAAAATATTTTTAGGACTATATAAAGCATATATTTTATAAAAAAATATTTTTTGGCAAAATTGCCCATATATAGGGCAATTTTGCCAATTTTTAACACAACTGAAGCGGAGGTGCACCGCTTTATAACTGGGGAATTACTTAGGTTTTTGAAAAAAAGTGAATAATTTTGGGGTTAATTGATCAGTCCTTGCAAACTTTCCATGATATAGACCTCCAAACTTTATTTGTCTACTTTAATGTAAAAAAAATTTTAAAAACAGGTGGAGGCGAAATAAGTGAAATGAAATTAATGAACTCGTTCGGTTTTTGAACTTTTGCGAAAATAGAATTTTAACCAGTAAGGAAAGTAGTGAAGTCGGGCTGGACCGACTATATGATACCCTTCACCACTTTGGGTATATTCTAAATATATCCTAACAGACGTCGCCTTATTGAAGGAACATTGACATGGAATTGAACTTAAATATGTGATCTTTATTAAACCGACTAACATCAATCCCTACACTTGTCATTCTACAAGCTATGCTAAAATTTGAAAATCGATTTAAACCAAACTTGACAAACCTTATTTAGTATGCAGCTCGGTTTAAAATTTAATCTCAATCAGACATCCATTGATTACTTGGTGTACAATTAACATGAATAGGTCGAAATTATATATGGAAGCTATGCTATATCTATATCTGAACCGATGTCAAGGAAACTTGCCAGAGATCTTTAGTGCACTATTTACTTAAAATCGGACGAATATATATATATATATAGGAGGTGTAAGCACACATCAATCTAAACTTAATTCAGTACGTTATAACAAAATTCGCGCAACTCGAACGATACATAGCGACTTTGGTGCACCAATTACCTTAAATCGGACGAAAATATATATGGGAGCTATATCTAAATCTGAACCGATTTTAATGAAACTTTGCACAATTCATTCTAGGCTATATAGGGACATTGGTGCACCATTTACTGAAAATCGGACGAAACTATATATGGGAGCTATATCTAAATCTGAACCGATTTTTCCCAATTTCAATAGGGTTTGTCCTTGGCCCAAATAAGTGAACTATGCCAACTTTCATCTAATTCGGATCAAAAATGCGAAAAACGACCTGTACTTTGTTTACAATTTAACATGAACAGGCGGACGGACGGGCATGCATAAATCGACTTAACAAGTGATTCTATGCATATTCTCAAAAGGAACCATGTGTCCATCTCGTTTCCTTTTGCCTGTTACAAACATATGCACAAAGACATAATAACCAGTACCACAGTGTGGTGAAGGGTATAAAAACGTCAGACGAAAAAGAGATGTGACCAATTTATTTTAAAAATAATATGAGCTGTGTCACCCATGGTTCTTAAATGGACCGCACTGAAATAGGTATATATCGATGTATTTTTTAGGGTGCACACCAAAATCGGATGCGCGTAAAGGCATATGGACTTTTCGGAAATTATTCGCGTTTTACGAGTTTTTGGGTCCATCAATGCAACATGTAGTATATGAAATTTAGCAAAATATACATGGATTGGAAGACAAACATCAATATTTCATGGTAACCAAATAGGCATCAAATAATTTAGACGTCTGTAGATGTTAAATTGTAAACAAAGTACAGGTCGCATTTATGATCCGATTGGGATGAAATTTCGCACAGCTCACTTATTTGGGAGAAATCGGTCCAGATTTAGATAAAGCTCCCCTATATATTTTCGTCCGATTTAAGGTAATTGGGGTCCCTATATATCTTTCGATTTGCATTAAATTCGGCATAGTATTGTGTCTACAATGATGTGTTTTGAGAAAATCGGTTCAGATTTAGATATAGCTCCCATATAAATTTTCTTCCGATTTAATATAAATGGTGTACTAAAGTCCCTATATATCTTTCGATATTCGGGAAACTTTGCATGGTGTACTCAATTGAGTGTAGAATGATGTGTGCCAAATTTATATATAGCACCCATATATATTTTCGTCCAATTTAAGGTAAATGAGGCTCCAAAGACCCTATATATCTTTCGATTTGCACGAAATTTGGCATAGGATACTGAATTTGATCCAGAATGGTGTGTGCTAAGTTTCGTAAAAATCGTTTAAGGGGACCCCCCCCCCATTCTCGGGGTCAAAATTTTTGTTGACTTAATTCCAATCTACACTAATTCAAAAATGTCCCTGCAAAATTTCATTTGTTAATTTTAGAGCGAGGTCAATTATCCTAGTTCATACAAGAGCCAGACATGTACTCTTTCTAACACCGTTGGAATTTTCGGATTCCGATGTTCCAGTGAGGAGTTATCATGCCCGCCATCAAAAATAAGGACTTTTCTTTGATCACAAAAAACAACAACAAAAATTTTTTGTAAATTATTTTTCTTCCTTTTTAAATCTTCAAATATATATGTGCAAAGTTACAAACCTTAACAAGCATTGGTATTCATTTACCAGCCCATTTAAAATCTTAAAAATAAAAAATCGAGAATGGGGGGGGGGGGGGTTCCCTTAATTATCCTGGGTTCATGGAGGATAAAAAACATATTTGCAGAACATTTTCGATATGCGTCCATGTGTTGATATGTTATCAATAAAACGGTTCGTCCATTTTTTATACACTCTACCATAGTGTGGAGTGTATATTCATTTTGTTTTTCCGTTTGAACTCACCGAATTAATAATTTCCGAGCCTAAAAGGTATATATATTCTTGATCAGGAATAGCACCCAAATATGCCTACCCGCAATTTTCGGTATTTTGGGGTTCTTGAGCGCGTTTGAGCGTATTTTTCGAACGAATTGGCTGTAATCAATACTTGGAGTTCTTATCGGTTAGCATATCTCTCCACTAAAATGTATAAACCTAGTTTAATTTTTTTGGAAAGACCCATACATGGGTTTGCATAAGATTCATGCAAATATTTGCCTCGAATTTCTTTTTGCACAAACAGTTTTTGGTGAATTTCACAATGTTGATTGTCACCAAGCTCCCAATACTTGTCTGATTAGGACAACATTTAGCACATTATTTTGAATTAGATCAAACCAAGTTTGGTTAAAATCGCTTCGGAGTTACATACAGCTCCCATATATAGTTTGTAAATGTAAATGGTGCACCAAACTCCCAAGGTTTGTCCTATTGAGACAAAATTTAGCACAGCGTACGAAGTGTGCTAAAAGTACTAAACTTTACTATATTTAGTTCTAATTGTATATAAATTGAACATATGGGAAATTACAAAATGCTTTTAAAATTCCATAAAAAAAATTTAATTTTTTTTTTTTTTTTTTTTTTTTTTTTTTTTTTTTGGGAGCACATTCCAGATTTTTCTTTTCGCGTTGACAAATTCGGATGCTGCGCTCAAAAGTTATAGTGGTTTTAAAACTAATATAAATTAAATGAATTCCTATTTGATGTAATTCGCGAATTTCATCACAAATGCTTAAACACATTTGTTTTCTTTGCATAATTGTCAAATCACGTTGAAAACGGTTTAATAGTCGCGAAAAACAAATAGAAGCATGAAAATATCTGAAAATAAAATAAATTAATTTTTAATTAAAACACAAATTTTTTTGAATTTTCGATTTCTATACCCTTCACCACACTGTGGTACAGGGTATTATGTCTTTGTGCATATGTTTGTAACAGAATTTTTGTTAGGGAGATTTGCTATCCAATAAGCATTGAAAATACAAAATAATAGTCAATTTTATTGAAAATCGTGCCCAAACCGTGGTAAACTTCATGAAATACCGAATACTGGGAAATACCGTTATATGGAGGCTACTCAAAAAGTAGGCCGATATCGAAAATTTTTGGTGGGGAGAAATTTATTCTAAAACAGAATGACCTCTTAAAAATATTCTAGTTTAAAAGAATTTTGGAAACACTCAAAAAAGTAGTCCGATATCGAATTTTTTTTGTGGGAAAAAATTTTTTCTGTAACGGAATGACCTCTTAAAAACCTCTAGTTTAAAATAATTTTGGAAACCGTCAACAAATTCCTAGTTTTTTCACAAAACTCTTTTAACCACGCAAAAAAGAAGACAAAAAAAACAAAACAATTTTTAAAATAACGAATATATTTAACAAAAAAAATATATATATTTAATGTGTATAATGTTGCGTTGTTATCCTTATAATTTACAAAACTTACATGTGTGTGTATGATTGTTTTATAAAAATTAAATGAAAAAAAATAC
>NW_026887167.1:0-11724 GCF_032173495.1 Musca vetustissima | reverse complement strand
ACAGACTTCCAAAAAATATTCTTTAAAAAATCCACGCCTTAGATAGCCTTCCAAAAAATATTCTTTAAAAAATCCACGCCTTACAGACTTCCAAAAAATATTCTTTAAAAAATCCACGCCTTAGACAGACTTCCAAAAAATATTCTTTAAAAAATCCACGCCTTAGACAGACTTCCAAAAAATATTCTTCCAAAAAAAAATATTCTTTAAAAAATCCACGCCTTAGACAGACTTCCAAAAAATATTCTACGCCTTAAAAATATTCTTTAAAAAATCCACGCCTTAGACAGACTTCCAAAAAATATTCTTTAAAAAATCCACGCCTTAGACAGACTTCCAAAAAATATTCTTTAAAAAATCCACGCCTTAGACAGACTTCCAAAAAATATTCTTTAAAAAATCCACGCCTTAGACAGACTTCCAAAAAATATTCTTTAAAAAATCCACGCCTTAGACAGACTTCCAAAAAATATTCTTTAAAAAATCCACGCCTTAGACAGACTTCCAAAAAATATTCTTTAAAAAATCCACGCCTTAGACAGACTTCCAAAAAATATTCTTTAAAAAATCCACGCCTTAGACAGACTTCCAAAAAATATTCTTTAAAAAATCCACGCCTTTTACTGACCCTTGAAAAAATATTCTTTAAAAAATCCACGCCTTTTACTGACCCTTGAAAAAATATTCTTTAAAAAATCCACGCCTTAGACAGACTTCCAAAAAATATTCTTTAAAAAATCCACGCCTTAGACAGACTTCCAAAAAATATTCTTTAAAAAATCCACGCCTTAGACAGACTTCCAAAAAATATTCTTTAAAAAATCCACGCCTTAGACAGACTTCCAAAAAATATTCTTTAAATAGCCTTCCAAAAAATATTCTTTAAATAGCCTTCCAAAAAATATTCTTTAAAAAATCCACGCCTTAGACAGACTTCCAAAAAATATTCTTTAAAAAATCCACGCCTTTTACTGACCCTTGAAAAAATATTCTTTAAAAAATCCACGCCTTAGACAGACTTCCAAAAAATATTCTTTAAAAAATCCACGCCTTAGACAGACTTCCAAAAAATATTCTTTAAAAAATCCACGCCTTAGACAGACTTCCAAAAAATATTCTTTAAAAAATCCACGCCTTAGACAGACTTCCAAAAAATATTCTTTAAAAAATCCACGCCTTAGACAGACTTCCAAAAAATATTCTTTAAAAAATCCACGCCTTAGACAGACTTCCAAAAAATATTCTTTAAAAAATCCACGCCTTAGACAGACTTCCAAAAAATATTCTTTAAAAAATCCACGCCTTAAAAAATCCACACCTCTGACAGACCCTTCCAAAAAATATTCTTTAAAAAATCCACGCCTCTGACAGACCCTTGCAAAAAATATTCTTTAAAAAATCCACACCTCTGAAAGACCCTTCCAAAAAATATTCTTTAAAAAATCCACGCCTCTGACAGACCCTTGCAAAAAATATTCTTTAAAAAATCCACGCCTTAGACAGACTTCCAAAAAATATTCTTTAAAAAATCCACGCCTTTTACCCAAAAAATATTCTTTAAAAAATCCACGCCTTTTCTTTAAAAAATCCACGCCTTAAAAAATCCAAAAATCCACGCCTTTTACTGCCTTGAAAAAATATTCTTCCAAAAAATATTCTTTAAAAAATCCACGCCTTTTACTGACCCTTGAAAAAATATTCTTTAAAAAATCCACGCCTTAGACAGACTTCCAAAAAATATTCTTTAAAAAATCCACGCCTTAGACAGACTTCCAAAAAATATTCTTTAAAAAATCCACGCCTTAGACAGACTTCCAAAAAATATTCTTTAAAAAATCCACGCCTTAGACAGACTTCCAAAAACACCGACACCAGTAACATGCAATTGAAATGAGACACATACACACACACACATACCTACACATGGGTACAAACAAACATCAACTTACAATTTATATCAGCTAAACAGTTATCCTTTTGTTTTCTCGAAGCGAAACAAAACACGAGCGGGTGGGGCGGCAAATTTCCAATTCATTGTAACCGGAGTTCGGTACCATTTTGTTTCTATAATTCAATTGATTTTTTTCTTTCTCTTTTTTCAATTTCAATTAAATTGAGAATAAATTAGATGCACTCAATTGCATATTTTAAAATCAATTACCAATTGTACGCTGCACACCTCTACTTACCACTTCGTCATAAATAGGGATATTCGTAGAAAACGTCAATGTAGGGGAAATAACATAAATTGATATTTCATCACTAAGGGACAATGGTGAAGGGGGGAGGTATAGAATAAATTAGCTTCTATTCTATATTTATACCCTTCACACCACATATGTTTGTAACAGGCAAAAGGAACCGAGATAGACCCCTGGTTCCTTTTGAGAATATGCATAGAATCACTTTCTGAGTCGATTTATGTCCATGTTAAATTGTAAACAAAGTACAGGTCGCATTGGATGAAATTTGGCACAGCTCATTTGTTTGGCCCAAGGACGAACCCTATTGAAGTTGGGAAAAATCAGTTCAGATTTAGATATAGCTCCCATATATATTTTCATCCGATTTTAGGTAATTGGTGCACCAAAGTCCCTACATATCTTTCGATTTGCACGAAATTTGGCACAGCGTAAGGAATTAGGTCTAGAATGATGTGTGTTAAGTTTCCTAAAAATCGGTTCAAATTTAGATATAGCTCCCATATATATATTCATCCGATTTAAGGTAATTGGTGCATCAAAGACCCTATATAGCTTTCGATTTGCACGAAATTTGTCATAGCGTTCTGAATTAAGTACCAATGTCCCTACATATCTTTCGATTTGCACGAAATTTGGCATACAGTAATGAATTATGTCTAAAATTATGTGTGTTATGTTTCTTGGAAATCGGTCCAGATTTAGATATAGTTCCCACATATATTTTCGTCCGATTTAAGGTAAATTGTGCGCCAAAGTCCCTAAATATCTTTCGATCTGCACGAAATTTAGCACAGCTTAATTACTTAGGTCTAGAATGATATGTGTTAAGTTTCCTAAAAATCGGTTCAGATTTAGATATAGCTCCCATATATAGTTTCGTCCGATTTCATGTAAATGGTCCACTAAAGTCCCTATATATCTTTCGATTTGCACAAAAATTTGGCATAGCGTACTGAATTAAATCTAGAATGATGTGTGCAATGTTTCGTAAAAATCAGTTCAGATTTAGATATAGCTCCCATATATATTTTCATCCGATTTAAGGTAATTGGTGCATCAAAGACCCTATATATCCTTTCGATTTGCACGAAATTTGACATAACTCGCCCGACTTTAGGTAAAGGGTTCACCAAAGTCTCTAAATATCTTGCGATTTGCACGAATTTTGGTATAGGGCACTGAATTAAGTCTAGAATAATGTTGCTAAGCTTCGTGAAAAGATACATAGCTAGGCCGATTGACACAACGTACTGAAGTAATATAAATTAGTCTCTGGCAAGTTTCCCTGAAATCGGTTCAGATATAGATATATAACAAACACGCGACGTCTGTTAGGATACATATGTGGAATATACCCAAATTGTTGAAGGTTATCATATAGTCGGCCCAGTCCGACTTTAGTGCTTTCCTTACTGGTTTATGTTTACGCTGATTTTCGAGGCATATTCTGAAACTTATAGTAGAACCTTATGCCAAACATTTTTGTAGAATCTTCAGAACTGCTATTTCTGGAAAAGAGGACAGAAAATGCCCATTCAGAGAGTCGACTGAGAATTTGTTAATATTTAATAATAATTTTTTGGTTTTTGATTCAAAAGATGCTGACTACAATATAGAGTGGGAAATGATTATTCCAAGCAGCTACACAAGGTAAATCAAATTTAATGTACCCTCCCAGATATGTTGGAAGGTATAAAAAAACCTATTTAATTAGACTAGGTTTCTCCGTTAGAAGAAATATCTCATAAACTAACCTTGATTACAGTTGAAACCCCGTATAAATGATTCCATTATAGATCATAGTCATATTCAACATGTAAATAATAATGAATTTCGTTTATAATAATGAATTTCGGAATTCACGTTATCGTATTGCTTATATTCCGTATTATTAAAAGAATATAGAGTTTTTCCAAATTCAATTATTTATTTATTTTTTTTAACTTAGTTATACAGTATTTTTCGGTTAATTGGTTTCCCCGCTTAATTAATAAAAAAAATATTGCAAACGAAAACACATGTAATTAATCCCTGTTAATTGATTTTCCCGCTTAATTGGTTCAAAAATCGTGTCATCAAAAATAATTTTTTTCTTATTTTTCACCGGTTAATTGCATTATTATTAAAAATAATCAGGCATTTTTAAAGACCCATGGTTTCAATTGAGAATATTCATAGAATCACTTCCTGAGTCGATTTAAGCATGTCCGTCCGTCTGTTGATGTTAAATTGTAAACAAAGTACAGGTCGCATTTATAATCCGATTTAGATGAAATTTGGTACACCAAATTTATTCGGCCCAAGAACGAACCCTATTGAAATTGAATTGAAATAGCTCCCATTTACCGATTTTAGGTAAATGGTGCACCAAACTTCCTATTTGAAATTTAGCATAGGTTGTAGAATGGCATATGTATGGATTGATGATAGTCGGTTCACATAAATAATATAAAATAAAGATCACATATTTAAGTTCATTCAATTTCATGTCAATGTTCCTTCGAAGAGCGACGTCTGTTAGGATACATATGTAGAACACACCAAATTGGTGAAGGGTACCAACTTTATTACTTTCCTTACTCGTTTCACATACATATTTGACATCATTAATGAATAACACTAGGGTACATCTCTCCTAATTGAAAACATATGTTTATTGCTAAGGAAAAACCGCGAGAAAGTGTAAATGTGATTTCTATAATTGAACAAACGTTCAATTAACCGGGTATCGGATAATTGGTTCCTCGGTTAATTGAACAAAAAATTGTGCAAATTTTGATGTGCAATTAACTGAAAAATACTGTATAACAAATTCTATAAATATTAATTCATATATTTTCAAAAACAGCAAACAATTCCCATCGTTGTGTTAAAAATGAAGTGGTAGTCACCAACGGTAACTTTGTCTTTGAACACAACTACTGGACAATGTTCCGGTTAGCCTTTGTTTTGTTACATTGTTCTACTGTCACCATAGCTTCAGAAAAATAAGTTTAAATATAATTTTCCCATGTTTCTGTCTATGTGTTTGTTCATTTTCACTTTAATACAAATAGGGACAGTTCATTACTAGAGTACACAGATGCTGGATAGCAAGCATGCTTGCTAGCTATCTGGCTGGTTGGTCGGCATAAAGGAAGCAACGAAAGTAGTTGAAAAGGAAGAAGGACAACGACGATGATAACATAGAAAAGTAATATATTTTTCCAACAAATATTGATATTTCGGTTAGATGTTTGTTAAGGCCTGTGGGATTGCAAAACAACAAATACCAAAAAAGTACTCTGGTACTTTGTAATATATGTCAATATATGTATGTAACTAATGTTGTGTGTGTGAATATATTTCACCACAACCTATTGATTGCTATCGGCACTAAAGAAGGTGTTGGACTAAAACTATCTATAAATACAAATGTTTTATTTACTTTATCTACTTGTATTACAAATAAACAGAGAATATATAAGGTTGTATAAAGAGACATCACATAAAGGAGAATACATGTTCTTGTGAGCTGAGTCTCCATTGAAGAAATGATGAATGGGAGTTTTTATAGACATGTTGAAACCGAAGCATCAGCTGAATCCAAGGCATCCTGGAGTCTTCTATAGACGAGCTGCAGCCCTGGAGGGAATCTTTTATAGACGAGATGAAGCCAAGGCATCAGGGAGTCTTTTATAGACGAGCTGAAGCCTCTAAGGCATCAGGGAGTCTTTTATAGACGAGCTGAAGCCGCTAAGGCATCAGGGAGTCTTTTATAGACGAGCTGAAGCCGCTAAGGCATCAGGGAGTCTTTTATAGACGAGCTGAAGCCGCTAAGGCATCAGGGAGTCTTTTATAGACGAGCTGAAGCCGCTAAGGCATCAGGGAGTCTTTTATAGACGAGCTGAAGCCGCTAAGGCATCAGGGAGTCTTTTATAGACGAGCTGAAGCCGCTAAGGCATCAGGGAGTCTTTTATAGACGAGCTGAAGCCGCTAAGGCATCAGGGAGTCTTTTATAGACGAGCTGAAGCCGCTAAGGCATCAGGGAGTCTTTTATAGACGAGCTGAAGCCGCTAAGGCATCAGGGAGTCTTTTATAGACGAGCTGAAGCCGCTACGGCATCAGGGAGTCTTTTATAGACGAGCTGAAGCCGCTAAGGCGTCAGGGAGTCTTTTATAGACGAGCTGAAGCCTTGGCATCAGGGAGTCTTTTATAGACGAGCTGAAGCCGCTAAGGCATCAGGGAGTCTTTTATAGACGAGCTGAAGCCGCTAAGGCATCAGGGAGTCTTTTATAGACGAGCTGAAGCCGCTAAGGTATCAGGGAGTCTTTTATAGACCAGCTGAAGCCGCTAAGGCATCAGGGAGTCTTTTATAGACGAGCTGAAGCCGCTAAGGCATCAGGGAGTCTTTTATAGACGAGCTGAAGCCGCTAAGGCATCAGGGAGTCTTTTATAGACGAGCTGAAGCCGCTAAGGCATCAGGGAGTCTTTTATAGACGAGCTGAAGCCGCTAAGGCATCAGGGAGTCTTTTATAGACGAGCTGAAGCCGCTAAGGCATCAGGGAGTCTTTTATAGACGAGCTGAAGCCGCTAAGGCATCAGGGAGTCTTTTATAGACGAGCTGAAGCCGCTAAGGCATCAGGGAGTCTTTTATAGACGAGCTGAAGCCGCTAAGGCATCAGGGAGTCTTTTATAGACGAGCTGAAGCCGCTAAGGCATCAGGGAGTCTTTTATAGACGAGCTGAAGCCGCTAAGGCATCAGGGAGTCTTTTATAGACGAGCTGAAGCCGCTAAGGCATCAGGGAGTCTTTTATAGACGAGCTGAAGCCGCTAAGGCATCAGGGAGTCTTTTATAGACGAGCTGAAGCCGCTAAGGCATCAGGGAGTCTTTTATAGACGAGCTGAAGCCGCTAAGGCATCAGGGAGTCTTTTATAGACCAGCTGAAGCCGCTAAGGCATCAGGGAGTCTTTTATAGACCAGCTGAAGAAGGCATCAGGGAGTCTCTTATAGACCAGCTGAAGAAGGCATCAGGGAGTCTCTTATAGACGAGCTGAAGCCGCTAAGGCATCAGGGAGTCTTTTATAGACGAGCTGAAGCCGCTAAGGCATCAGGGAGTCTTTTATAGACGAGCTGAAGCCGCTAAGGCATCAGGAAGTCTTTTATAGACGAGCTGAAGCCGCTAAGGCATCAGGGAGTCTTTTATAGACTAGCTGAAGTCGCTAGGGAGTATAGACTAGCTGAAGTCGCTAAGCCATCAGGGAGTCTTTTATAGACGAGCTGAAGTCGCTAAGGCATCAGTGAGACTTTTATAGACTAGCTGAAGTCGCTAAGGCATCAGGGAGTCTTTTATAGACGAGCTGAAGCCCTGGCATCAGGGAGTCTTTTATAGACGAGCTGAAGCTCTGGCATCAGGGAGTCTTTTATAGACGACCTGAAGCCCTGGCATCAGGGAGTCTTTTATAGACGACCTGAAGCCCTGGCATCAGGGAGTCTTTTATAGACGAGCTGAAGCCTTGGCATCAGGGAGTCTTTTATAGACGAGCTGAAGCCCAGGCATCAGGGAGTCTTTTATAGACGAGCTGAAGCCCAGGCATCAGGGAGTCTTTTATAGACGAGCTGAAGCCCAGGCATCAGGGAGTCTTTTATAGACGAGCTGAAGCCCAGGCATCAGGGAGTCTTTTATAGACGAGCTGAAGCCCAGGCATCAGGGAGTCTTTTATAGACGAGCTGAAGCCTTGGCATCAGGGAGTCTTTTATAGACGAGCTGAAGCCTTGGCATCAGGGAGTCTTTTATAGACGAGCTGAAGCCTTGGCATCAGGGAGTCTTTTATAGACGAGCTGAAGCCTTGGCATCAGGGAGTCTTTTATAGACGAGCTGAAGCCTTGGCATCAGGGAGTCTTTTATAGACGAGCTGAAGCCTTGGCATCAGGGAATCTTTTATAGACGAGCTGAAGCCTTGGCATCAGGGAATCTTTTATAGACGAGTTGAAGCCTTGGCATCAGGGAGTCTTTTATAGACGAGTTGAAGCCTTGGCATCAGGGAGTCTTTTATAGACGAGCTGAAGCCGCTAAGGCATCAGGGAGTCTTTTACAGACGAGCTGAAGCCTTGGCATCAGGGAGTCTTTTACAGACGAGCTGAAGCCTTGGCATCAGGGAGACTTTTATAGACGACCTGAAGCCGCTAAGTCATCAGGGAGTCTTTTATAGACGACCTGAAGCCGCTAAGGCATCAGGGAGTCTTTTATAGGCGAGCTGAAGCCGCTAAGGCATCAGGGAGTCTTTTATAGACGAGCTGAAACCGCTAAGGCATCAGGGAGTCTTTTATAGACGAGCTGAAGCCGCTAAGGCATCAGGGAGTCTTTTATAGACGAGCTGAAGCCGCTAAGGCATCAGGGAGTCTTTTATAGACGAGCTGAAGCCGCTAAGGCATCAGGGCGTCTTTTATAGACGAGCTGAAGTCGCTAAGGCATCAGGGAGTCTTTTATAGACGAGCTGAAGCCGCTAAGGCATCAGGGAGTCTTTTATAGACGAGCTGAAGCCGCTAAGGCATCAGGGAGTCTTTTATAGACGAGCTGAAGCCGCTAAGGCATCAGGGAGTCTTTTATAGACGAGCTGAAGCCGCTAAGGCATCAGGGAGTCTTTTATAGACGAGCTGAAGCCGCTAAGGCATCAGGGAGTCTTTTATAGACGAGCTGAAGCCGCTAAGGCATCAGGGAGTCTTTTATAGACGAGCTGAAGCCGCTAAGGCATCAGGGAGTCTTTTATAGACGAGCTGAAGCCGCTAAGGCTTCAGGGAGTCTTTTATAGACGAGCTGAAGCCGCTAAGGCTTCAGGGAGTCTTTTATAGACGAGCTGAAGCCGCTAAGGCTTCAGGGAGTCTTTTATAGACGAGCTGAAGCCGCTAAGGCTTCAGGGAGTCTTTTATAGACGAGCTGAAGCCGCTAAGGCATCAGGGAGTCTTTTATAGACGAGCTGAAGCCGCTAAGGCATCAGGGAGTCTTTTATAGACGAGCTGAAGACGCTAAGGCATCAGGGAGTCTTTTATAGACGAGCTGAAGCCGCTAAGGCATCAGGGAGTCTTTTATAGACGAGCTGAAGCCGCTAAGGCATCAGGGAGTCTTTTATAGACGAGCTGAAGCCGCTAAGGCATCAGGGAGTCTTTTATAGACGAGCTGAAGCCGCTAAGGCATCAGGGAGTCTTTTATAGACGAGCTGAAGCCGCTAAGGCATCAGGGAGTCTTTTATAGACGAGCAGAAGCCTTGGCATCAGGGAGTCTTTTACGGACGAGCTGAAGCCTTGGCATCAGGGAGTCTTTTACAGACGAGCTGAAGCCTTGGCATCAGGGAGTCTTTTACAGACTGAAGCCTTGGCATCAGGGAGTCTTTTATAGACGAGCTGAAGCCGCTAAGGCATCAGGGAGTCTTTTATAGAAGAGCTGAAGCCGCTAAGGCATCAGGGAGTCTTTTATAGACGAGCTGAAGCCGCTAAGGCATCAGGGAGTCTTTTATAGACGAGCTGAAGCCGCTAAGGCATCAGGGAGTCTTTTACGGACGAGCTGAAGCCTTGGCATCAGGGAGTCTTTTACAGACGAGCTGAAGCCTTGGCATCAGGGAGTCTTTTACAGACGAGCTGAAGCCGTTAAGGCATCAGGGAGTCTTTTATAGACCAGCTGAAGCCCTGGCATCAGGGAGTCTGAACATGTATGTGAACATGTAATCATACCCGAAACCTATCACACGACATAGATGCTACAAAAATACAATGGAAATAATAATTTCCTGGGTCAATACTCATTAATAAACGTTTTCTGTCCCAATTACTTTTTTTTGTAGTATCAAATATAATAATTCAATTATTTAAATTTCCAATTATGTATATGCTAGAACATTTGATAAGAGTTTGTGGCATTTTTGCATTTCAAAGTAACAGTCTATCTTCATATAGACATTTCGATTTTTGTACAAGAACAATTTGTTCAACTTTAAATAATAATGAATGTCAATCAAAGATACAAAATAATCTTTAAAGTTCACCCATAATAATTTGTTTTCAATATTACGTTTCAATAAAAGAGGATGTATTTTCATTATTTTTTCTTGATTTATCTGACATGAAGGTTGATGTGACATGGAATGATTTCAGTTAATCTCTCATATTTTGGTGGTCTGGATGCGTTTCTCATTTGCCATAATTTCCGTATGAACGTACATAATTTTAATATGTCTACAGTTTAAGTCCTTTTGATGGATGTAGGCAGGCATAATAAGTAAATAGTAGGGAAAAGATCAATGTTGACGAGGAAAGTCAATGAATATATTTGGGATATAGTTTTGATATAAAATCGGATCGGGATATTGTGACCGCAGCAAACCGTAGGGTTAGTAGTAAATTCAGACGGGCCGAGTTTGGTGCACCATTTATCTAAAATCTGACGAAAATATATATGGGAGCTATATATAAATTTTGGTTCGTTGGTGCACCATTTACTTAAAATCGGATATATTATATGTATATGGGACCAATGTCTAAATCTGAACCGATTCCACAAAACAATACACATGTATGGTCTTTGGAGAAAAATTCACCTAATATCGGACGAAACTTTATATGGGAGCTATATCTGAATGTGAAAGCATTTCAACATACCTTGACCCTGCACCAAAGTGTGGTGAAGAGTATAAATGTTGATCATGTGGGTTACCGAAAAGTAAGGGCTTTGGAAAACACCTTCTCTGGCAAGAAGCTTTTATTTATCAGAAATACGGAGTGCCAAATCACAGCCACTTCGGTTGGAAATGCGACTATGAAATATCGAAACTGTGGCCAACTTTTGTATGGCGCTATGATATGTGAGATACCTCTACTAAAAAAATATTCTGCAACAGAACTTGTAATGCAAAAAATTGTAAATCTTCCGTTAAAAATCAAGGACGTTGGTATTGTTTTTCATGTCTACATCTGTGGGATTGCCGCAAATGAAAATGCAATTAATGAGTTTTTGTAAGTAATAGCATTTCAATAAGAGAACATAATGACCACAAATAGTGAAAAATGACAGAGACATAAAATTCCATCCTACACACAAATATACAAAATACCAACTAAAACCAGTAAGGAAAGTAGTAAAGTCGGACTGATACCCTTCACCATATGATACCCTTCACCACTTTGGGTATATTCTACATATATATCCTAACATACGTCGCGCCTTTGTTATATATCTATATCTGAACCAATTTCAGGGAATCATTATTAAGACTTAACGCAGTACGCTGTGCCAAAATTCGTGCAAACGAAAATATTTCCAGGGACCTAGTGCACCATTCACCTAAAATCGGCCGAAACTATATATGGGAGCTATATCTAAATCTAAACAGATTTTCACGAATCTTAGCACACATCATTCTAGACTTTTTTCAGTACGCTATGCCAAATTTCGGGCAAATCGAATGATATATAGGGACTTTGGTACAACAATTACCTTAAATCGAACGAAGATATATATGGGAGCTATATCTAAATCTAATTTCATTT